>NC_057794.1:355410642-355710642 GCF_018294505.1 Triticum aestivum
CGACCGCGCCTCCCATGTGGTGCTGCTGCTGCGCCGTTGCTCTGCGTAGCCCCACCGCCGCCTAGCGCCGCTGCTCTACCACAGCCAGCTCCGCCGCCCAGCTTCGCTACTGCTCGCTGACCCGCTGCCCTCCGCCGACGCCTTCGCAGCCGGCTTGCCGTGGCCGCACTCCGGCGAGCCTCCCGCCCGCGCCGGTTTGCCCCGCTCGGGTGTGCCCGCACCAGGCGCCCAGCGCCCGTCGCCTGCACCCGAAGTGGCCTCTGGGCCACTGACCAGTGGGTGCTGCCCCCCCAGGGCGTATGACAGGGGGCCCACCCCAGAACGGTTTTTAAAAAAAGATTAAGATTAAAAAAACAAATAATAAATAAAATTATTAATTGAATTAATTAATTAATTAAAGGATTAATTAACTTAATTAATTTTGTTTAATTAAACTAAAACGACTAATGAATCCTAACTAATTAACCTAAACCCTAATTAACTAAAACAGTCAATGACAGGGGGTCCCACCCCTGTTGACCAGTCAAATGTTGACTGGTCAACTGGGTCCCTCTGGCCCACCTGTCAGCCACTGGGTACATGTTTGTGTACACTATGCTGGGTGCGCCTAGCAATTTAGCAATTATTTTTGAATTAAAAATAAATTCCAGAAATTAATAAAATCTTTAGAAAATCATATCTTTTAATCCGTAACTCAGATTAAAATATTTTCAACATGAAAGTTGCTCAGAACGACAAGACGGACCCGGATACGCAGCCCGCTCGTCCGCCACACACCCCTAACATATCAAACTCGTAACTTTCCCCCTCCGGCTCCTCTGCCCGAAAATGCGAAACACCGGGGATACTTTCCCGGATGTTTCCCCCCTTCACCGGTATCACCTCATACCGCGTTAGGGCACACCTAGCTTCACGCTTTCTCATGTCATGCATCGTCATGCATTTGTTTGCATTATATTTATTGTTTCTTCCCCCTCTTTTCTCGCTAGACATCGAGACCGACGCCGCTGCTAACCTGTACGACTACGCTGTTGACGACCCCTCTCTCTTGCCAGAGCAACCAGGCAAGCCCCCCCCCCTGATCACCAGATATCGCCTACTCTCCTCTATACTGCTTGCATTAGAGTAGTGTAGCATGTTACTGCTTTCCATTAATCCTATCAGGATAAATAGCCTGTCATTGTTGCTACAACTGTTGTTACCTTTACCTGCAATCCTAATGCTTAGTATAGGATGCTAGTTTATCATCAGTGGCATACTTTCTTGTCCGTCGGCCATGCTATACTATCGGGCCGTGATCACTCGGGAGGTGATCACGGGTATATACTTATACATAAATACATGCTATGCAGTTGGTGACTAAAGATGGGTCGGCTTGTAGGAGTACCCGCGAGTGATTCCGATGTTGGGGGCTGAAGGGGCAGGTGGCTCCATCCCGGTAGAGGTGGGCCTGAGTTCCCGAAGGCCCCCGACGGTTACTTTGTGGCGGAGCGACAAGGCAGGTTGAGACCACCTAGGAGAGAGGTGGGCCTGGCCCTGGTCGGCGTCCGTGGTTATTTCACAATAACACGCTTAACGAGATCTTGGTATTTGATCTGAGTCTGGCTACTGGCCTATATGCACTAACCATCTACGCGGGGACAGTTATGGGCACTCGACGTCGTGGTATCAGCCAAAGCCTTCGTGACGCCAGCGACTGAGCGGCGCGCGCTGGGTTGGACCGCGTAATGCAACTTCCTTTGTAATGGAGGTTTCTAGGTCTGCTCTCCGGCCGCGTACGCAACATGCAGGTGTGCAATGGGTGATGGGCCTAGACCCCTGCGCCATAGGATTTAGACCGGCGTGCTGACTTCTCTGTTGTGCCTAGGTAGGGCTGCGACGTGTTGATCTTCCGAGGCCGGGCATGACCCAGAAAATTGTGTCCAGCCAAATGGGATCGAGCGTGTTGGGTTATGTGGTGCACCCCTGCAGGGAAGTTGATCTATTCGAATAGCCGTGTCCCTCGGTAAAAGGATGACCCAGAGTTGTACCTAGACCTTATGACAACTAGCATCGGATACTTAATAAAACACACCCTTCCAAGTGCCAGATACAACGGGTGATCGCTCTCTCACAGGGCGACGAGGGGAGGATCGTCGGTTAGGATTATGCTATGCGATGCTACTTGGTGAACTTACCATCTACTCTCTTCTCCTGCTGCAAGATGGAGGTTACCAGAAGCGTAGTCTTCGAAAGGACTAGCTATCCCCCTCTTATTCCGGCATTCTGCAGTTCAGTCCACATATGATACCCTTATTCCATTTGATACCAATGCATACATATGTAGTGTAGCTCCTTGCTTGCGAGTACTTTGGATGAGTACTCACGGTTGCTTTTCTTCCCCTTTCCCCTTTCCTATATCTGATTGCTGCAACCAGACGATGGAGCCCAGGAGCCAGATGCCACTGTCGATGACGACTACTACTACTCGGGAGGTGCCTATTACTACGTGCAGCCCGCTGACGGCGACCAGGAGTAGTTTAGGAGGATCCCAGGAAGGAGGCCTGCGCCTCTTTCGATCTGTATCCCAGTTTGTGCTAGCCTTCTTAACGCAGACTTGTTTAACTTATGTCTATACTCAGATATTGTTGCTTCCACTGACTCATCTATGATCGAGCTCTTGTATTTGAGCCCTCGAGGCCCCTGGCTTGTAATATGATGCTTGTATGACTTTTTTATTTGTAGAGTTGTGTTGTGATATCTTCCCATGAGTCCCTGATCTTGATCATACACGTTTGCGTGTATGATTAGTGTATGATTAAATCGGGGGCGTTACAATCCCGAAAATTCAGATATCGTGCTCCCAAAACTGGCGCCTTCACAACCCATGCCTTGCTATCCCGAAATTACAACGCGCGCGAAAACTCCCTCCAGTTGCCAAATCCCGACACGCGAAATCCCCCTTCTAACCCTGAGCCGAAAGGGCCACTAGTTCAAATCGGTGGGGGTTACTTTTGTAACACACCCTACATTTTTGGACAAGCGCGTCCCTAAGTCATGCTTCACCCCCTCCCATCGCCCCCTTTTTGCCATTCGAAATCCCAGGCCGCCATAACCTCTTCGCTCCAACCGCGAAACCCCACCCTCCTCCGTCCGCCACGTCACCGCTGCCCAGCTGGAGCCTCTTCCCCAACGACGTCGTCCACTGCAACAGCTCGACGTCCCTCGTCCACCT
This sequence comes from Triticum aestivum, assembly GCF_018294505.1. Taxonomy (NCBI): domain Eukaryota; kingdom Viridiplantae; phylum Streptophyta; class Magnoliopsida; order Poales; family Poaceae; genus Triticum; species Triticum aestivum. Next base: position 355,413,857 of record NC_057794.1, read on the forward strand.
CCTCGGATGAGGATCCGTCGTCCATCTCGCCATCGCGCCGGTTCAGCCGCCATGTCCTCCACCTCCAAGGAGCTGCTCCGATGATCGCCTCGTCTATCGAGGCTGCTCCATCCCCACAGCACCGCCTTAACCTGCTCCACCAGAACCGCAACATCCTCACCGACTCCTCGGACGAAGCCGAGGCCTACTCGGCGCCACCAAAGAGGTTGTACACTCATCGCATCGCACCTTCTCCTTAACTCGACCTCCCGGCACCGACGGTGCTCCATCCCGCACCCCCATGGAGCGGCTACCTTGAAGCTGGTGCCGCGGATGGCATCTCCACGGCGGCTCACCCCCAGTGCGAGGACCCTTCGGCGGTGGCGTCCATACCCGCCGGATCTACTACTGCTGCTCTGGCTCTCGCTTGATCGCTCGCTCACCCAGCTGCTGCTGCTCTCCCCCTCGCTCGTGCTGCTGCTCTGCTCCGATTAAGCCACACTTCAGTCGACTGAATCGACTTTTGGGTCAGTCGATTTTCAGGGGTTGGGGGGCTCGCCGGAGTTAAGGAAGAACCACCCGCAGCGGGGACGGGGGCTCGCCGGAGAGGTACCCCACTATCTATCTTAGGATTCAGGGTGGGGGCGGGGGGCCTGGAGGGCCTGGAGGGCTGGCCTGGGCGGCGGTGGCGAGTTGTTTTGGGGCGGCCAGGCGGCGCTGGGGCCGGCGGTTTGGCCGGTGGTGGCTGGCGGCTCAGGGGGTGCAGGTTGAAGATGAACTGCAGGCCCTCCCTAAACTACATGTCAAGTGCCTCTCTGCTACCATTGCGTTCAGTTTCGACAGTAGCATTCAGATTCCACAGTAAATTTCAGTTTCAACAGTTAAGTTCAGAGTCAATAGTTTTTACCTCATTTGTTGTAGTCAGGTGATTTTTGGTGATGTTAATTTTACATCCATTTTACATCATCTATTGGAGATGCTATTAGAATCCCATTTGAGATTGACGATGTCTGTCTTGTGCTGCTTCAGCCTTGACGTCTTACGGCTCACCAGAGCTGCTCCAACGACAGAACGATCCATCACAACAGAGTAGTGCCCTGGACACCGTCTACAGATTCCTCAGATCTTCCTCCACACCTCTGACAGCCACCTCTGCCTCAACTGCTTCAGCGACCAACCCAATGATGCTGAGGTCGACACGGCTACGGCAAAGAGGTTGTACACTTGTTGCATCACTTCTTAATATACATTCACGTCGATCTGTTAAGTCTATTTTGGTTCAACAGAAAAACGTCGATCCACTAGTTGTTACCATCACTCTAAATTTTGCATGCTCTCCTTACGTAATCTCACCATATTTTTGTTGTATGCATGTCAGATATTGTACACAGTCATGCTGAACATGTAGAGAAAAAGAGAAGAGTTTTGCGCGACAATACAATGTCATGCAGACATCGCTCCATGGTGGGTTCAATGGCAAACCCTCCCCACAACTCTCCAGATTGTAATCCAGAGGAAGATATCTGTTCTGAGGCGGATTCAGACGCCGCTGACCACTCCTATTTACACCCCAAGGTGTTTGCTCTACCTTGGCATGATGATGTTAGTCATATCATGCATATGTTGCCTTGCAGTGCCTACTTTTGACATCATATATGTCATCTGCTTAGTTTAGACATGTTCTGTAATGCCACCTGTTTAGTTTCTATATCATATATGGGAATTATGCAGTCTCATGTCTTTTAGCCAGCCATAATATATGTGAAATGTGTAGTGCCATCCTGTTTAACCAGGCATCATATATTTGAATGATATCTTGCCCATCCTTTTCTTCATTACATTTCCATTTGTCGACAATGTTTGTACATTAAACTACTCTTCCTTTAAATCGGCCATTTGGGTGGGAGATGGAAAAATCTGGAGTGGAAACAAGGCCCTCAGAGCAGACAGTGCTACCTGTCGAAGCAGATCTCTTGTTGGGTCCCGATAGCTCCTCATAGATGGATTCAGAGACATATGAGCAGTCCTATTCCCCCACGGAGGTATATGCTCTAACTTGGCATGGTTATACTGCTCATATCATGCATACTATGTCTTGCATTGCATAGTTTAGACATCATATACACAATATTCAACACCATGTTCTTAGTTCATACATCATATTGAATGCCCTTTGTTTAGCATATAAATCACATATGTGAATTAAATGATGTGATCCTGATTACTTAGATAATATGTAGGTGAATTATGTCATGCGATCCTGTTTAATTATTCATCATATCTTTGAATTATGTTATGCTATGCTATCCAGTTTAGATAGACATCATATATGTGAAATTATGTCATGCTATCCGTTTTAGTTAAACAATATACATGTCAACTATTTCATGCCCTCTTTTTTCCACACTATCTATTGCATCTGTCTCTCATACAATGTCTATACATTCAACTATGTTTCCTGTTTATCAGCCATTTGAATTGGAGGGGGGTGTTAGTATCTAGCAGACTAAAAACACGGTCTTCAAATAAAACAGTGCTACCTCTTGGTGGAGATAGCACCCCGGTTGTACATGCACAAGAACCAGTCCTACCACACATAACCCAAACTCTCACAGATTGTACCCCTACTGCGATGGACAGAGAACCAGCTTCACCCTATCTAACCCCAACACCAGCCGATAGTAACCCAGTTCCTGTTGACACAGCACTATCTCCACCACAAAGCTCCCAAACAAGAGCAGTTAGTAAGGCAGCTCCAGTGCCCAAAGGGCCAGTACTATCACGGCGAACCCCAACTCCACCAGTTAGTACGCCTATTCCTGTGGAGGAAGCACAACCAGCTAGTCATAGTTTAGCATCTATCGCATTTGATGTTGTTAAATCGTATGTGCGTATCTTCCCATCTTGGAAATATTATACTGAAGATGAAGGAAAATGCCAGTTGCAAGTGTTTGTCCAGGAGTTATGTGTAAGTAATGTTATTCATGGAAATTACTTTGCTTCGTCCCATACATCCTACCTCCATGATGGTTATAATACAGCAAATTTTCCCATTTTTCTCTATAGAGAAGGACCGATTTGGAAACTCAAGATGAGGTAACCTGTGCTAATACCTCTGCTATCTTCAAGAATGCTTGGTGGTAGTACCGGAATTACCTGAAGAAAATGTACTTCACCGGCAAAGAAACTCATCAAATTCCCTTACATTCTCCTGAGACACATTTACTGGACGATGACTGGGAACGCCTTGTTCTGTACTGGTCCCGAACCAAGAATGTGGTAAGGTCTATGAGCTCATTTTCTATTTTTTAAGTATTATATTCTTGCGTCTTACTGTACTATGTTCATGTAGAACAAGTGCCTAAACCTGAAGAACAACTGTTCTAATTTAAGATTTCATTGCTATCATAGTTCAAAAAAGCACTAGGCGTTAATTGTGCGTTTTGCCACCGCCTTGCGCTTTACTGACCAAAGCGCATGCTTATGCGCAGTTATGCATAGATTATGCGTAGTTATGCGCAACGCGTTTTGCCAACGCCTAGAGCCTAGGCGCGCTTAAGCGCTCGCTTAGGCGCGCTTAAGCGCTCGCTTAGGCGCGCCTTTTTTTAACTATGATTGCTTTGCTCTTGTATCAATGTATTTACTCATACAAACTTATTTTTAAATTGAAGGATCCAATCGAAACTCCAATGGCACAGCAGGTATGTTCACGCATGTTTCTTTAACAGGTTTGCTCTTATCAATAGCTATGTTGATTTCAATTTCAATTGTGTATACAATTGACTTTCATATCATGCACATTACTAGCATCACAACAGAGCCAATAGTGTTGTTGTACATGTAGACCCGTGGTACCCATCTGAAATCTTGTTGCGCCATGTAGTTTCCCACGCTTTGTATTCTTTCACTGCTGCTTTGTCTTGAACTGATACGATTTGAACCGTGTCTCTATTTTGATTTGGCAAGACAATGCAGTGACCATAGGACATAGATATATGTTTGTTTGATGCTTTTATTATGTACTAGTACTTGGCAATAGAAGACTTGGTAGTTTAATCCTGTCCACCTTACTAATGAACTGGTTCACCGAAATGAGTTTCATATACTAGTACATGCTAAACTTGTCATGTGTCTGCTTGTTTCTTCTTTTCGAATGCTGAAAAAATATTGGGGAAGAGTTCCTTATTAAGCAATGGTAAAGGAAGTAATGTAGATAAGGTTCAGGATAGTGACACATCCTTCTTGGTCTCCAACAAAGCTGATAAAACAGCTAAGGAAGACTATCTTGAAGACAGCGAAACAACCCCAAAGTCCTGTCTTGGTTTAGTGTTCGAGTTACTGGCCACTACCGCTTGCACAAGCTATTCAAACTCACTGTCTGAATCAGTTCGGTTTCTTGAGTCTCATCTACAAGCTGAAAGACATTGATCAGCTGTGTTGCGACAAGAAGCAGAAGGACTGCGGAAGTCCCTGAAGCATTCAGATGCATACTTTCTGGTGCAACAGCAAGCGTTTGAGGATTTTAGCGCCAAAGAGGACAAAGCTAATCATCTTGCTAAGCTTATTGCCAGCATGGTGGATACCCAGGATAATGTTTCTTGAGCTCTTCTGAAGTTGTTTCAGTTATGCTCTTGTCTTGCTGTCGCGTTTATTTGCACTGGTGGCCAATTTTGACGGCCAGTGTATGTAATGTGCTGCTTTGTTCCCTATATTTGCACTGGTGGCGAACTTTGATGCCCAGTGGATGTAATATGTGTAATAGCGGTAATAGGCTAGCGTTAATTGCTTGCTTATTTATTTCCTTATTGTCTTGTTTAGTTGTTTGCTTGTAGTCACTGCAGTTCTTTTCTGTTTTTTTCTAGTGGCCACAATAGCCTATTTTTGGTAACTAGGCCAAAATAATCATGTCAACACACGGATTGTTGTAAGCATGGGCCTCCTGCAGGCTGTATGATCCATGGGCCTTCGTCCGGCCGTAGGATCCATCGGCCTTCTATACGGGCCTTAGGGTCCATGGGCCTTCTACGAGCCGTAGGGTCCATGGGCCTTCTATGGGCCGTACGATCCATGGGCCTTCTACGGGCCGTACTATCCATGGGCCTCATACGGGCCGTAGGATCCATGGGCCTTCTACGGGGCGTATCATCATTTCGCCAATCATGGGCCGTACTATTCGTGGACCATAACGGGTCGTTAATAGGCTGTATTTGATAACTCTATGAAAACAGCCCAACGGGTTTTTTTGACATGAAAACGGCCCAACGTATTAACGATCAACAAACGGGCCGACTGTAACGATGGGCTGAATTTGGCCACAAGCAGAAAATGACAGTAACGGGCCGTATGTAACCGAATGCTGCAAATGAGCCCAAGAATCAATGGGCCCTGAGAAGGTCGAAAGATAACTTGGGCTGGAAACAGCCCAATGGAATAACGGGCCGTTAATGGGTATAAAGTGATACACTGTTCATTACGGGCCAGTTTCACCACGGGCCGTTAATGGGCCAAGAGTTACAAAGGTCCTCATATGGGCCGAAAAAAGTCATGGGCCACACATGGGCCGGAAGTTAAAACGGGCTGAATCATATTGGACGGCCCAGATGACGCTATTGGGCCTAATTCGGATAGGGCGTAACGGGCCCTGGGTTAGCGGGCTGTAAATGGGCTATATGCGAACATGCCGTTAATAGGCTTTCCGTAGGCCGGCCCGCCACCTTTTTACCAAGTCAAATGGGCCGGCCTTTTCATAGGAATGGGCCTCTGTTGGGCCGTGCCACGTGTCGCCGTATCATAGGCGCCTTCGGTCCAATGAGTGGATGACATTTGTCCCAACGGTGAGCCGACACGTGTTTCCTCCAGCCAATGATGATTTTACACGTGGAAAATCCCCATTGGTCGGGGCTGTTAACGGGTTATCGAAGCCAAAACCCGACCCGCTAGCTTAACGGCGTTCTATTATGGTGGATGCCACGTGTCGGTCACCCTTGACGAAAGCACTTCTGTGACGCGCGATTTATCATCATGGAAGTGGACACTTCCGTGATGATAATTTTGGCAATGTCATGGAACACTTCTACGACAGCACAAGTATGACTATCTTGATTCTGTCATAAATTTGTCATGGATGTACATGTATGACAGAAAACGCGACCTACTGTGACAAACACGTATCATCACGGGAGTGTATTTTTTTGTAGTGTAGGTTATGACTGTTACATGATGAACCACATCCGACATAATTCTCTATCACCGATTCATTGCCTATGAGATTTCCATATATTGTTCTTCGCTTATTTACTTTTCCATTGCTATTGTTACAATCACTACAAAATAGCAAAAACATTACTTTTTCTATCATTACCTTTTGCTACCGTTACCACTACTATCATATTACTTTGCTACTAATCACTTTGCTGCAGATATTAAGTTTCCAGGTGTGTTCGAATTGACAGCTGCTAATACTTGAGAATATTCTTTGGCTCCCCTTATATTGAATCAATAAATTTGGGTTGAATACTCTACCCTCGAAAACTATTGTGATCCCCTATACTTGTGGGTTATCAAGACTATTTTCTGGCGCCGTTGCCGGGGAGCATAGCTCTATTCTTTGAGTCACTTGGGATTTATATCTGCTTATCATTATGAAGAACTTGAGAGATCCAAAAACCAAGATTTATCCCTCAACTACGAGGGTAGGTAAGGAACTGCCATCTAGCTCTGCACTTGATTCACCTTATGTTTTGAGTAAGCTTGCGACACCTAAACCTGCTTGTGCTATTGATTCTGATATGTCGCATGTTATTGATGATGCCACTTCTGCTATGCATGATACTTATGATGAAACTACTTCTATGCTAGATACTACTGTGCCACTTGGTGAATTTTTTGATGAACAACTTGCTAGGTTTAGAGAGAATGAAATTATTGAAACTGATAATATTGATGAAAGTGATGATGAAGACTCTCCCCCTAATAAATATGAATTGCCTGTTGTTCCTGAGGGTTATGTTCCGGATGAAGAATCTGCTAGAGCTATTTTAGCTTGCAATGATAGATATGATCTAAAGATGTTATTAGCTAAATGGAAGAAGCAATCCCTTAATGCTAGAATGAAACCTGGCCCTGCTTTTACTACTTCACCTATCTGTGTTACTGATAAGGATTATGAATTCTCTGTTGATCCTGATATAATTACTTTGGTCGAATCTGATCCTTTTTATGGCTATGAATCTGAAACTGCTGTGGCACATCTTACTAAATTAAATGATATAGCCACCCTGTTCACTAATGATGAGAGAACTCGCTACTTTTATATCCTTAAAATATTCACGTTCTCATTAAAGGGTGATGCTAAGATATGGTTTAATTCTCTTGATCCTGGTTGTGTGCGTAGTCCCTAGGATATGATTTATTACTTCTCTGCTAAATATTTCCCTGCTCAAAAGAAACAAGCTGCTTTGAGGGATATATATAATTTTGTGCAACTTGAAGAAGAGAGTCTCCCACAAGCTTGGGGAGGCTTCTCCAATTACTTAATGCTTTGCCTGATCATCCTCTTAAGAAAAATGAAATACTTGATATCTTTTATAATGGACTAACCGATGCTTCCAGAGATTACCTGGATAGTTGTGCTGGTTCTGTTTTCAGGGAAAGGACGTCGGATGAAGCTGAAATTCTATTGAATAATATGTTGACTAATGAAAATAATTGGACACTTCCTGAGCCTATTCCTAAACCAACTCCGAAGAAGAGAGGTGTTCTATTTCTCAGTCCTAAAGATATGCAAGAGGCAAAGAAATCCATGAAAGAAAAAGGTATTAAAGCTGAATATGTTAAGAATTTACCTCCTATTGAAGAAATACATGGTCTTAATTTACCGCCTGTCAAAGAAATGCATAATTTGTATCCATCTCCTATTGAAGAAACACATGGTCTTGATAACCCGACACAGGTAGTAAAGGTAAATTATCTCTATAGATATGATAAAGCTGAAATCCCATTTACTAAGTTTGCTAGCCCATGCTTAGATGAGTTTGATAAATTTATGGTTAAGCAAGAAGACTTCAATGCTTATTTTGGTAGAGAATTAAAACACGGTGCTGATATGCTTAAACACTTGGGTGATTATATGGCTAATGTCAAAGGTGAACTTAAACTTATTAGTAAACATGCTTCTATGGTTACTACTCAAGTAGAACAAGTACTTAAAGCTCAAAATGATTTGCTCAATGAATTGAATAGTAAGAATAATGATTATGTTGTTAGAGTGGCTACTAGAACTGGTAGAATGACTCGGGAACCTTTATATCCTGAAGGCCACCCTAAGAGAATTGAGCAAGATTCTCAAAGAAATAATATAGATGCAACTAGTCCTTCTAAAAGGAAGAAAAAGAAAAATTATAGGACTTTGCATGCTTCTAGTGAACCTATTGCTGAAACGCCTGAGAATCCAAATGATATTTCTATTTCTGATGCTGAAACACAATCTGGTAATGAACATGAAACTAGTGAAAATGTTAATGACAATGTTCATGATGATGCTCAACCTAGCAATGATAATGATATAGAAATTGAACCTGCTGTTGATCTTGATAACCCACAATCAAAGAATCAACGTTATGATAAGAAAGACTTTGTTGCTAGGAAACATGGTAAAGAAAGAGAGCCTTGGGTTCAGAAACCCATGCCTTTTCCTCCCAAACCATCCAAGAAAAAGGATGATGAGGATTTTGAGCACTTTGCTGAAATGATTAGACCTATCTTTTTGCGTATGCGATTAACTGATATGCTCAAAATGAATCATTATGCTAAGTATATGAAAGATATTGTTACTAATAAAATAAAGATACCGGAAGCTGAATTTCCACCATGCTTGCTAATTATACTTTTAAGGGTGGAATACCAAAGAAGTTAGGAGATCCAGGAGTACCCACTATACCATACTCCATTAAAAGAAACTATGTTAAAACTGCTTTATGTGATCTTGGAGCCGGTTCTAGTGTTATGCCTCTCTCTTTATATTTAGACTTGATTTGAATAAGTTGTCACCTACTGAAATATCTTTGCAAATGGCTGATAAATCAACTGCTACACCTGTCGGTATTTGTGAGGATGCGGCTGTTGTGGTTGCAAACATTACTATTTTAACGGACTTTGTTATTCTTGATATTCCCGAGGACGATAGTATGTCTATTATTCTTGGAAGACCCTTTTTGAATACTGCAGGGGCTGTTATTGATTGCACCAAAGGAAATGTCACTTTTCATGTTAATGGTAATGAGCATATGGTACACTTTCTGAGGAAACAACCTCAAGTCCATAGTATCAATTCTATTGGAAAAATTCCATCGATTATTTTTGGAGGTTTTGAATTTCCTCTTGCTACTGTCAAGAAGAAATATGATATTCTTATTGTTGGGGATGTGCATATCCCCGTTCAGGTAACCTAGTGTTATTCAAAAATTCTTAGGTTCCATGTTATTCGGAATGAGTTTGTTAACAAGACCTGATCAACCTTGTTAGTGGATTCCTTTTGATGAGTATGAGATGGATGAAACTAGAAAACACAATTCTCTGTACCCTCTTTTTACTTTCTGCTATTTATATTAAATAAAATAAAAATAAGTATTTTCCGTCTATTTTCTGAATTATCCATGCAATATAAAAATACCCCAAAAATAAAAGTTCTCCAAATGCCCTAAAATTTAAATATGATTTTTTCTGGAATATTTGAGAATAGCTCGCACTGAGAACACAGCAGGGGGAGCATCCACCTGACCAGGAGGGTGGAGGGTGCGCCCCCTGTCTCGTGGGCCCATGGTGGCTCCCCTCCACTTATTCCTGCACCCACACACTCCTTCCCCCCACAAACACGATTGTCTAGTTCAAACCCGAGTCCAAGCTCATTTTGCTGCCATTTTCGATCTCCTTGCTCAAAGCACCTCTCACAAAACTGCTTGGGGGGATTGTTCCTTGGTATGTGACTCCTCCAATGGTCCAATTAGTTTTTGTTCTAGTGCTTTATTCATTGCATATTTTTGCTGCTTAGGTGACCATGCTCTTGAGCTTGCATGTCAAATTTATATGGTTCCAAGTAGTTTTGATGCATGATATAGGTTCTAGGCACTTGTAGGAGTGGTTGCTATCAATATTGTTGAGTTTGGCTCACTTTTATTTGAAGTTACTAAAAAATTCAGAAATTTTCCAGAGGGAGAAATATGCTTAGGAAAATGTACCAAGGTGGTTCTTCAAGGAAGTATGGACCCAGGCTTGCAATGCGTGATGCTGACGATGAGCCACCAAGGGACGCTCTAGTGCGGCCTTGTGAATGGCCACCGGAAAACTTTATTGATCGAGCGGGAATTAAGGAAGAATTTAACGCATATTTGCGTAACGCTGATCTTGTGAGCTTCGAGGAAGAAAAGTGCCGCCAGTACTACTATCTCACTAGTTCCTTTGTGAGGAGGTTTGAATTTTCATCTTCACGTAATTCTCCAACTGTCCTGTTTGATCTTTATGAGAAATCTTATACGATGGACTTAGAGGATTTTACTACTGCTTGCAAACTTCCACAATGGGGTAGTGCTAGTGCACCTCGCAAATCTGAATTTAGAAATTTTCTTGCTAGTATAACTGCGGGGGAATCTAGAGACATAGCGCAAGCTACCATAGGGAGCATTCATTTTCCTGCTATACATTATTTTGCTCTCTTCATAGGTAGGTGCATAAATGGTAAAGATGAAGCATGTCATATGTGTGTCCCTGATCTCAGTATTCTTAGGAGTGCTGTGTTAGGAGACAAATCTTATAATTTGGGAGCCATTGTTGCACGTAGGTTGCATAATAATAGATTTAATGGAGATTTCTTCGGTGGAATTTATGCAACCCGCTTAGCTGATTTTCTTGGTGTAACCATATGTAATGAAGATATGGTTCACCACCAGTTTGTTGAGAGGAGTGAATCACCTCTCCAGTATCGACTAATCTTTGACAGACGGCATGCTGTCCATTTTACTCTCCCTGCTCCTGCCTTCTTTGATTATCAGGCAAAAGGAAGATATGTTATTACCATAGAGGAGGGCGGAGGCAGCTCGCCACCACGCTGCAGCTCAGGAGGCAATAGCTGCTGCATCGTAGTATGACCCCAACTATTACTATGGATATCCGCCAGGCCAGCCGTGGCCATAGACCAACTTAGGCCAAAAGCCTAAGCTTGGGGGAGTACGTATTTCTCACCGACATTACATTTATGTTCACACACTCATTGCTAGATGTCGGTGCTCATACTTTTTCATTGTATCATCCATGCTAGTTCATTTCCTTTTTATGCTTTCTTCTTGTGTGTCTAATAAACCTTAAGAAAAAAATAGTTGTAGCTTTTAGCTAGTTTTAATTTCCATGCTTGTAGTAGTAATTAAAAAAACCCAAAAAGATTTCATGTTCTTCTTTTGCTTATTAGGAGCTTTCCATGTAAATAGTTTTATTTCTTTTCTTTTCTTTGGGGGTCGATAGGAGAAGACCATGATTAAATTGTTGAAGTGGCTCTTACATGCATTATTGTTGATCTGGAAAAAGAGCCCATATTGCCTTGTCTTCTCCTGTTTATTGAATGCTTGCAGATTCCAGCTTAGTCCAATGCACGTGCACTATTATTATTATCCGCATCGTTTTGTCGTGCAAGTGAAAGGCAATTATGACGATATATGATGGACTGACTGAGATGAGAAAAGCTGGTATGAACTCGACCTCTCTTGTTTTTGTAAATATGATTAGTTCATCGTTCCTAATTCAGCCTATTATGAATAAACATGTTTGCAATGACAACTAGAGATCATAGTTTCTTGTGACATGCTTAATTAGCTAGGAGCTTATAATGGTTTACCTTGCGTGCCAACATGCTATTAAAATGGTTGTGATGTGGTATGATAGGGTGGTATCCTCCTCTGAATGATTTAAGTGACTTGACTTGGCACATGTTCACGCATGTAGTTGAAACAAAATCAACATAGCCTTCACGATATTTATGTTCATGGTGGATTATATCCTACTCATGCTTGCATTCGGTGTTGATTAATTTTAATGCATGTTCATGACTGTTGTCGCTCTCTAGCTGGTCGCTTCCCAGTCTTTTTCTACCCTTCACCTGTACTAAGCGGGAATACTGCTTGTGCATCCAATCCCATAAACCCCAAAGTTATGCCATATGAGTCCACCATACCTACCTATATACGGTATCTACCTGCCGTTCCAAGTAAATTTGTATGTGCCAAACTCTAAAACTTCAAATAAATATCCTGTTTTGTATGCTTGAATAGCTCATGTATCAACTAGGGTTGTCCGTATCTTCCATGTTAGGCGGGTTATTCTCAAGAGGAGTGGACTCCGCTCCTCACTCACGAGAAAATGGTTGGTCACCGGGATGCCCAGTCCCATGCTTTATGCAAACTAAATCAAAATAATTGCAAACAAAACTCCCCCTGGGACTCTTGTTAGTTGGAGGCACTCATTGTTTCGAGCAAGCCATGGATTGATGCTTGTTGGTGGAGGGGGAGTATAAACTTTACCATTCTGTTTGGGAACCGCCTATAATGTGTGTAGCATGGAAGATATCGCCATCTCTTGGTTGTTATGTTGACAATGAAAGTATACCGCTCAAAATATTATTCACCTCTATTTCAAAATCAAGCTCTGGCACCTCTACAAATCCCTGCTTCCCTCTGCGAAGGGCCTATCTATTTACTTTTATGTTGAGTCATCATCCTCTTATTAAAAAGCACCAGTTGGAGAGCACCACTGTTATTTGCATTCATTATTGTTAGTTTACATTGAGTATGACTTGACTAGATCTCTTTTACCATGAATTACAATGTCTACTCAGTCCTTGATCTTTAAAGGTGCTCTGCATTTATGTTTTGTGGTCTCAGAAAGGACTAGTGAGATACCATCTTGTTATATCATATTATGATTGTTTTGAGAAAGTGTTGTCATCCGAGATTTATTATTATTGCTCGCTAGTTGATTATGCCATTGATATGAGTAAACATGAGACCTATGCATTATTGTGAATATGGTTAGTTCATAATCTTTGCTGAAAACTTGAATGATGGCTTTACATATTTACAAGAACAAGAGCAAATAGAGTTTGTAAAGTTTTTCTTCATCACTTTCAGTTTGTCAACTAAATTGCTTGAGGACAAGCAAAGGTTTAAGCTTGGGGGAGTTAATACGTCTCCGTCGTATCTACTTTTCCAAACACTTTTGCCCTTGTTTTGGACTCTAACTTGCATGATTTGAATGGAACTAACCCGGACTGACGCTGTTTTCAGCAGAATTTCCATGGTGTTATTTATGTGCAGAAACAAAGTTCTCGGAATGACCTGAAACTTCACGGAACGTCTTTTTGGAAATAATAAAAATCCTTGCAAAAGATGAAGACCAAGGGGCCCACACCCTAGCCATGAGGGTGGGGGCACGCCTGCCCCCCTGGGCGCGCCCCCTACCTCGTGGGCCCCCTGGAGCTCCTCCGACCTCAACTCCAACTCTATATATTCGTGTTCGGAGAGAGAAAAATCAGAGAGAAGGATTCATCGCGTTTTACGATACGGAGCCACCGCCAAGCCCTAAAACCTCTCGGGAGGGCTGATCTAGAGTCCGTTCGGGGCTCCGGAGAGGGGAATCCGTCGCCATCATCATCATCAACCTTCCTCCATCACCAATTTCATGATGCTCACTGCCGTGCGTGAGTAATTCCATCGTAGGCTTGCTGGACGGTGATTGGTTGGATGAGATTTATCATGTAATCGAGTTAGTTTTGTTAGGGTTTGATCCCTAGTATCCACTATGTTCTGAGATTGATGTTCCTATGACTTTGCTATGCTTAATGCTTGTCACTAGGGCCCGAGTTCCATGATTTCAGATCTGAACCTATTATGTTTTCATCAATATATGAGAGTTCTTGATCCTATCTTGCAAGTCTATAGTCACCTACTATGTGTTATGATTCGGTAACCCCGAAGTGACAATAATCGGGACCACTTCCGGTGATGACCGTAGTTTGAGGAGTTCATGTATTCACTATGTGTTAATGCTTTGGTCCGGTATTCTATTAAAAGGAGGCCTTAATATCCCTTAGTTTCCGCTAGGACCCCGCTGCCACGGGAGGGTAGGACAAAAGATGTCATGCAAGTTCTTTTCCATAAGCACGTATGACTATATTCGGAATACATGCCTACATTACATTGATGAATTGGAGCTAGTTCTGTGTCACCCTAGGTTATGACTGCTACATGATGAACCGCATCCGGCATAATTCTCTATCACCGATCCATTGCCTACGAGCTATCCATATATTGTTCTTCGCTTATTTACTTTTCCGTTGCTATTGTTACAATCACTACAAAATACCAAAACATTACTTTTGCTATCATTACCTTTTGCTACCGTTACCACTACTATCATATTACTTTGCTACTAAACACTTTGCTGCAGATATTAAGTTTCCAGGTGTGGTTGAATTGACAACTCAGCTACTAATACTTGAGAATATTCTTGGGCTCCCCTTGTGTCGAATCAATAAATTTGGGTTGAATACTCTACCCTCAAAAACTGTTGTGATCCCCTATACTTGTGGGTTATCAATCACATCATTATAGAATAATGTGATTGACTTGACCCATTCATTAGCTTAGCACTTTGATCGTTTAATTTAATGCTATTGCTTTCTCCATAACTTATACATGTTCCTATGACTATGAGATTATGCAACTCCCGAATATCGGAGGAACACTTAGTGTGCTATCAAACGTCACAATGTAACTGGGTGACTATAAAGATGCTCTACAGGTGTCCCCGATGGTGTTTGTTGAGTTGGCATAGATCGAGATTAGGATTTGTCACTCCATGTATCGGAGAGGTATCTCTAGGCCCTCTCGGTAATGCACATCACTATAATCCTTGCAAGCAATGTGACTAACAAGTTAGTTACGGGATGTTACATTACGGAAATGAGTAAAGAAACTTGTCGGTAACGAGATTGAACTAGGTATTGAGATACCGACGATGGAATCTCGGGGAAGTAACATACCGATGACAAAGGGAAGAGCGTATGTTGTTATGCGGTTTGACCGATAAAGATCTTTGTAGAATATGTGGGAACCAATATGAGCATCCAGGTTACGCTATTGGTTATTGACCGGAGATGAGTCTCGGTCATGTCTACATAGTTCTCGAACCCGTAGGGTCCGCACGCTTAACGTTCGATGACAATCGGTATTATGAGTTTATGTGTTTTGATGTACCGAAGGTTGTTCGGAGTCCCGGATGAGATCACAGACATGACGAGGAGTCTCGAAATGGTTGAGACAAAATATTGATATATTGGAAGGTTATATTCGGACACCGGAAAGGTTCTGGGGGTCATCGGATAAATACTGAAGTACTGGGGAGTTACCAGAACCCCCCGGGGGGGGGGGGTCAATGGGCCTTCATGGGCCTTAGTGGAAATAGAGGACAGCAAGGGAGCTGTGGGGCGCGCCCCTAGGCCCAAACAGAATTGGTTTAGGGCTTGGGGGGCCGGCCCCCTCTTTCCTTCTCCCCTCCTCCTCTTTCCTTCCCCTCCTAGTTGGACTAGGAAAGAGGGGACCTACTCCTAGTAGGAGTAGGATTCCCCCTTGGGGCGCACCCTATGAGGCCGTCGGCCCCCTTCCCTTGCTCCTTTATATACGGGGGCAGGGGGCACCCTAGAACACACTAGTTGACAGTTGTCTTAGCCGTGTGCGGTGCCCCCTCCACCATATTCCACCTCGGTCATATCGTCGTAGTGCTTAGGCGAAGCCCTGCGTCGGTAACTTCATCATCACCGTCATCACGCCGTCGTGCTGATAAATCTCTCCCCCGACACTCAGCTGGATTTGGAGTTCGTGGGACATCACCGAGCTGAACGTGTGCCGATTGCGGAGGTGTCGTACCTTCCGTGCTAGGATCGGTCGGATCGTGAAGACGTACGACTACATCAACCGCGTTGTCATAATGCTTCCGCTTACGGTCTACAAGGGTACATGGACAACACTCTCCCCTCTCGTTGTTGTGCATCACCTAGATTGATCTTGTGTGTGCGTAGGAATTTTTTTGGAATTACCGCCTTCCCCAACATTAAGTTCATGAAAAAACAGAGTAATGCAATAAGAACGATGACATGATGTAAGCAAGATAAACTCACATTTGAATAAACCCCATCTTGTTACCCTTAATATCAATGATACATGCATGTCATGTCTCATTCTGTCACTGGGAATGAGCACCGCAAGATCGAACACATCACAAAGCACCTCTTTCCATGGCAAGATAAAGCAATCTAGTTGGCCAAACCAAACCAATAAATCGGAGAAGAAATAAGAGGCTATAACAATCATGCATAAAAGAGTTCATCAAAGACTCAAATAATATTCATGGATAGAACTGATCATAAACTCACAATTCATCGGATCCTAACAAACACAGCGCAAAAAAGAGTTACATCAAGTAGATCTCCACGAACATCATGAAGAATATTGTATTGAAGATCAAAAAGAGAGAAGAAGCCATCTAGCTACTAACTACGGACCCGTGGGTCTGTGGTAGACTACTCGTGCATCATCGAGAGGCAGTAAGGATGATGAAGAACCCCTCCGTGAGCGTTGCCCCCTCCGGCAGAGTGCCAGAAAAGGCCTCTAGATTGGATCTCGTGGTTCTAGAACTTGTAGCGGCGGAAAAGTATTTCGTCGAATCCCCTAGGGTTTTTTGGATTTTAGAGTATTTATAGAGGCAGATTTAGGTCAAAGGGGTGCCTGTGGGCCCCACTACCCACCAGGGCGTGCCTAAGGCCCCTGGCGTGCCCTGGTGTCTAGTGAGCCCCACAAGCGTCCCCTGATGCCCTCCAGAAGCTTCCTGGGTGTCTTCCTGCCAGAAAAAAATTTCCAAAAAGTTTCGTGGCATTTGGACTTCGTTTGGTATTGATATCCTGCAAAGTAAAAAAACGGCAACTGACACTGGGCACTATGTCAATAGGTTAGTCCCAAAAAATGATATAAAGTTGGTATATATATAAAACATCCAAGATTGATCATATAAGAGCATGGAACAATAAAAAAATATAGATACGTAGGAGACATATCACCCGGGTTGGAGCCGTCCTGGCAGATCGAACGGCTCGGAGCCACCTCGCGAGGTTCCCGCAGGACGCCCCCGGCCAACAGATGACCAGGAGGCTCGCTTCCCCTGCGGAGAGCCCAGGGAGGCGGGTATTCCGACATCCTTTATATATAGGAGTAATGATAAGCAGGGCTCCGGGTGAAGACCTTCCTCCTATGTGGACTCGACAGCGGCGATGCTCTGCGCCATTCTTCCTCTTGGGGGCGTTGTCGTGGAGCTTAGCTGTGCTAGGTCGTAGCGCGAGGTGTTTAGTCCTTCGGTGCTCGTTGCTGGTAGCGTAGTCGCGTGCGCTCTGCATGTGCCGGATATCTCAAGATCGGCTTTGTAAGTGGGCTACCTCATCATCTTATATCGTTTGGCCGTGTATCTTTTCTAGTGTTGCTTTATTTATAAAGCGGGACGATAGCTGTTTTGAGAAGTAATGGTACGCACACTCGTCTGTATTTAAGAAAAAAATTCATCCACATCAGTTTATTTATCTCAAGATGAAAGCATTGCCACCTCACTATACAACTATGAATATGAATAGGATAAGGTCCACCTCAATATGCAATCATGAATGAAAAGAGACCCACCACAACATTCAACCATACATGGAAGAATGTTTTTCATTCAATTATTCTACTTATATTCAATAAGTTTGTTACAACTATACGTAATCAAATTAATTAATCATATGTATTTTAAATTTCAATTCTGATGTTATCAATACAAAATTTCATCACCTAGCTTTCACAACATCGTGTGTTGTATCCTCTTAGTTGTTAGGCTTGATCGGAAGACTATACCCGGCTAAACCAGAAATCTACTCCCTTAAAAAAGGCTAAACCAGAAATCGAACAACCAAGTGGACTACTCAAAATGTTGAAGTCCCAATAAATTATATATATATAAAGGCTTTGTTTTCTCTCTCTATTATGTGTTTTTTTAAACATAGTACAACATATGCTCATAGGCACACACATAAGCTAACCCTATGAACGCATGAACACACATCTTATTTTTATGAGCATCTCCGAGTTACTGAGCTAGCACAACATTTTAAAATTGATGAAGTCATCACAAACAGCTTCATAATTGACTTGCTCCAACTGAATGCACATCGCCAAAAGGCCTATATAAATCCAGAAAAATACAACCACTGGTGTCAAGTCTATGACTAAGCCCTAGTGGACGAGGAACTTAACCATGTGATTATGCTCAGTTTGCCTATTAACATGCTTTTAATTCAATACCAAGTAGTACTCCTATATTGCATAGATTCGTGTCAAAAAAAGAAAAAAAAACTAGCGCCCACACGTGTGGCATCTTGCACATTGCCCACACGCCTTCATCAGCACTTATTTTGCCACATATGAACAGATGACATCAGCAGGAATCTTTTTGGTTTGAAAATGTTTTATCTCCTAATTAAAAAATCGAATTAAAAATCCATTTTCACCATTAAATCTGTCTCGACGAGATCTTCAAAACTAGACCCTATGTTGATATGTTTCGCCGGGATTTTTTTTTACCCAAAAATTGTCATGATGTTTATACTGTAGTTGTCAAGTGCTTAAACTAAAGTTGCCATGTGGCAATTTAGTTTGTAGAGCATGCCAATTTTAGTATTTTTATGATGGCAATTCCAGTACTTTGACCATGAAATTTATTTTTTGTATGAACCATGGCAATTTTAAGTGCATGTATCATGGCAATTTTAGTTTATGGTTCATGGCAAGTCTAGTTTCTTAATTTCCCGTTTTATAATCTATCAAAATTTACTTTTAAATGTTGAAGAAAATAGCTGAAACATATCATGGCAATTTCAGTGTAAACATCATGATAATTCATGTGCAATAGACATGTCAACTTTTAACCCCAAAAAAATCGTCAAAATATGTTAATATGAGATCTAGTTTCGAAGATCTCGTCACCAATGATTTAATGGTGAAAACGGATCTTCAATTGGATTTTCCACTTAAGAGATAAAACATTTTAAAAACGAAAATCCAAAAAAAAATCCACATGCATGCATGCGATGACGTGGCGCGGTATGTGTGTTATAAAACGTGTGGACGGGTTTGGCTCTCACCACACGTGTGAGCGTTAGCGTTGTCCCAAAAAAAAGATGGTAATATATTGCATAGGTTGACAGATGATGCAACACCACCTTGCCACACAGCACAATCAGAACCGTCTGGATGACGCAAACAGCCAGCATATCTACATATCTACACGCCAGAGTGGCCACATACACACAACAGTGAAGCCAAAGAGGATGACGATGATATATACAGGCGAATGCCCTCCCTTCACCCACCACACATGTGGATCCGTGGCCACGGCCGGTTATATCAAGGGAGACGGACAAATACACACAGCTTTCGCACGCGAGGAGGGCCGATCAACAATCAAGGCGCGCGCGTAGCCAGCGTAGGACAGCAGGAGGGGGAAGAGCACACCAGGTACAGCTGACATTCTTATCGATCGGCCGACAGACACACAACTTTTTGGCCGATTTCCTCCGTCTCTTCATTGGCCCTGCTCTGCAGGCAGGCCGGTACGAAAATGGGTATTGTAGGCCGCCCGCAATCCAAGCGAGCTACGCGCCGGAGATGCAAAGCACTTTGGTTGGTGGTCTGTTCACGTCCATCCACCCCGCATCATCACGTCTCGCCATCGGCCACTGCTTTTCTAGTTTTAAGTCTCCTATACACGCAACTAATCCACTCCCGGCTGAGATGATGGGTTCGTCTAATGTGTTCCTGTCACCGTCACTGTCAGGGGCACGGGCGATGACCTGATGTTAGTGCTCGTGCGATGACACCACGCGTGGCTCATGATCATCGGCACTTGTTAATTGAGGGATAGATTTTCTAAGCAGGGGATGCAGATGGCGCCTGGTACTGAAGTTTCAAGTGACGCGGGCAGGTGGCGGGGAAGAGCCATGCTGTGGCATTTTGGGATCGTAGGTCATGCATGTCACACCCTTGTTTCCAGTATAATGGGACAGGTAAGATCGGTGCATGAATAATATAGCAAGAGTCAGAAAAACATCTTACATTATGAAACAGAGGGAACATGTTTCATTAGTTTTTATAGGATCAGTACGTTTTATTTGGTAAAAGCTTACAACTCAATTTTTCCTCTCTCCGGCCAAAAAGGAAAAAAGAACTCAATCATTTTATGTGCTTGCTTAATGTACGTAACAATTGGGCCGGTCATTTACCGTCAAATGGACGTTTTCGTTGTGTATGTACTCCCTCTTTTTTTATTTACTCTGCATATTAGAGTTGATTGAAATCACACTTCGTACAGTTTGATCAAGTTTATAAAAAACAATATAAACATTTTTCATAACAAATCTATATGATGTGAAAATACATCCGATAATAAATCTAATGGTACTGATTTGTTATTGTATATGTTAAATTTTTTGTTTATAAACGTGGTCAAAGTTTACAAAGCTTGACTTTGACTAAAGCTAATATGGGGACTAAATAAAAATGAAGAGAGTGCAGTATAAAGCAGATGAATAAAATGGATCCTCTAGATTAGGCTGTCCGCTTTTACTCACTCCGGGATAGGTGTCACATGATTTGTTGCATGAGAATATGTGTAAAAAAGATGTATGAGAATTAAGTGCCATTTTTGTTTGGGCGAATATAAGCATTGTTAGAGATAGTAATACTCCGGGCCCACAAGTCGGCGTAGCTTAGCAAGCTAGCCCCGCCGGCGGCTCCGCCAAAAAGGAACTGAACCCAATCGCATCGTCTCGACAAAGGAAACATGAGATGACATGCATATATATCGACGCGCGCGGCACAGGCACGGCACACGGACACAGAAATACATACACGCATAGAGCAGCGGCTGCCTCCTGCGTGCAGGATCGAGCTCCATCGATCCATCGGACTAGCGAGTTGCCATGGCAGCAGCCAGTGCTCTTCTCATGGCGGCTCTCGCGGTCTTCGCCGCGGCCGCCGCGGCGGCGCTGGACACGTCGCCGGTGCCGTTCGACGCCGGGTACGCGCCGCTCTTCGGCGGCGACAACCTCGTGCGGTCGGCGGACGGCCGGAGCGTCACGCTCAAGCTGGACAGATACACCTCGTGCGGCGGCGACAACCTCGTGCCGTTCGACGCCGGGTACGCGCCGCTCTTCGGCGGCGACAACCTCGTGCGGTCGGCGGACGGCCGGAGCGTCACGCTCAAGCTGGACAGATACACCGGTAAGTAATTCAATCAATGGAACAGTACGTATTTCCGAACCCGTTTACGTACCCCGATCGCGATCCAAATCAATTTGGTTTCGACAGTTATTTGATCGCTCCATCGATCGAGAACTAAGTGAGAGTATGACGATGCAGGGTCTGGGTTCATATCCAAGTCGGCCTACCGCCATGGCTTCTTCGGCGCTTCCATTAAGCTGCCGGCCGACTACACCGCCGGCGTCGTCGTCGCCTTCTACGTACGTGCCCCAGCCTAGCCTCCTGGCGCGAGGATCCTCTACCGTTCGGCAGCCTGCCGTTCTACCACTGACATGTGGGCCTGTGGGAAACATGGCCCACATGTCAGTGGCCCAACGTCACCTAGCGTACGGCAGAGGAGCCGTGTCCAGCCCCCTGTGGCCCTGTTCCAGTTTGATCCTTTTACTTGCTTCGTTCGATCGATTAATCTCCTGGGTCACTTGATATTTCGACATGACTAAGCCTAGAAATCAACTCTACTTACGCTGGTGACTGGTCTAGGTAGATCGATTGACCATGCATATGCTACGAATTAGTCAGTAATCCACACCACACTTTGATCATGACCAATTCTCCGCTGGCTTGTCCGCGAACAGCACCACAATCCACCGGGTGGAACCGTGTAGAGTGCTGCTCGTTCTTGTCCGTCGAAACGGCTGAGCAAATGTGTGTAGCGACCAAGCGGCGGGAAGGGAGGAGAAATTCCATCTACTTTCCCCTCCGTGCTGGCGCAGTGCACACCGGTCAGCATCATGTCGATCGCTTTCGCTTTAGCACCGCCCTAACACGTACCGGTCTCGCTAGGTAGGCGTACACGAAACGCCCATCAGCCATCAGCCCGAGAAAAAGAAGATACGCGCGATATATGCTAAGCTATTGGCGTAGAAAGAAATGGACGTCCATCATCTTGGCGTGCGTGCGTCGACCAGTTGCCCTGGAGTATGGGTAATCTATCGGTCTAAGCTAGCTCGATCCATCTCGGGTGATTGCATTGCATTGGTGGGATGTGTCGGCATCGATGGCTGGCTAGCTAGCTTTTCTGGCCTGGAAATTGTTGCTGATTTTATTGCCCTACTTGGCCCGAACAACGCTAGTGAGGCTGAGTGATGGTTTGTTAATTCCATCTCTTTTTGTTCACTTCAAGAAAGAAATTTATGCTCGGCGCTGGTGCACCTTCACATACATGGTGGGTGATGTCGACATCGATGGCTTGCTTTCACGGCCTAGAAAAAATCTTGGCCATCGATTGCCCTATCTGGCCCAAACAACCCAACATTACAGATTCATATCTTGGTTATGATCATTATTATTTCTCAAAAAATAATTATGATCATTATAAAATTATGACAGAAATGAAGAAAGCAAACACGTATACGGGAGAAAAAAATGTTACTGAGGATGCACGCACGCACCCTTTGATTGGCATGCATGATTAGTCCTTTGGTAACTGTTTGATTGGTTCAAAATTTCTTCTTCTTCCGATCGAAATATTTATCTCTACGAGTGCTGCTGTTGCTGTGAGACAGCTGACTTGTTCATGCCATCGAAAACTTTACATTCGTGCTGGTGTGAGACTGACTTGTGCGTGTGCGTGCAGCTGTCGAATTGGGACGAGTACCCCAAGAACCACGACGAGCTGGACTTCGAGCTGCTGGGCAACCGGCGTGGCCACGGCTGGCGTGTCCAGACCAACATGTACGGCAACGGCAGCACCGCGCGCGGCCGAGAGGAGCGTTACCATCTCCCCGTCGAACCTACCGTCGCCGGCGTCCACCGCTATGCCATAGCCTGGACCCCCAACAACATCGTCTTCTACCTCGACGGCGTCCCCATCCGCGAGGTGGTCCGCGTCCCCTCCATGGGCGGCGACTTCCCCTCCAAGCCCATGTCCGTCTACGCCACCATCTGGGACGGCTCTGCCTGGGCCACCGATGGCGGCAAGTACAAGGTCGACTACGCCTACGCGCCATTCGCCGCCGAGTTCTCCGACCTCGTCCTGAGCGGCTGCGACGCCAGCAGCGTCGCCGACCCCGAGGGGTGCCAGGTCGACCTGCTCACGCACGACGTCGCCGTCATGGCCCCTTCCAAGCGCGCCGCCATGAGGGGGTTCCGCGAGCAGTACCTGACCTACACGGCGTGCCGCGACAGGGTGCGATACAAGACCACCGTCTTCCCCGAGTGTGACGACCTCGCCAACGGCGACTCCAGCTTCCACCTCTGGGGGGAGTCCAAGAAGAAGCGCCGCCGGTCGTCGTCGCCGCTGCAGTACTCTTCCAGCATGCAGTAGGATATGGGATCCAATGGAATGAGTCCAGTCAATCGATGCATGGCATCCTCAAGATAGTTTTCTCGGTCGAGGTTGGGTGCATCTGTCGGATATGTACACAGAACACAGGAGGATTACAGATAGGCAAACGTAAAAAAACCTAATTTTATCAATAGCACATACAGCAGTACGTCCACTTGCTTATATATAGTTTAAATTTTCCAAACCATTTTCCGGCCGGATTCCATGAACAAAACACGAGCCAACGTCTAGGTGTAAACAAAAGACTCCCAAACATGAACAGCATGATCCGAGTCCCAACATAACCACGAAAAACTTTCCACGTTCTAAAACATCACGACTCGCTTCTTCTGTCTTTTTTGACACCGGAACAACCCGAAAATTCACACGGGCACACAAACTGGTTGAAAAATGGATGCAAATTCTTAACCCTTTGAATACAAGACAATATACGTGTTTATTCTATATAAATACTTCAATGCGTCATTCTTATACGTCTTATTTGCTGTGCTTATGCTGCATCCCCGTTCTATTATATAGCCTGTTCCACCAGTGCACTACACAGTTCACCTTCTTCTTCCTTGGTTCGTGCCCTGTTCCGCTACGTGGTTCCAATACTCTTTCATCATGTTCTTTCTCTATTTTTTTATGTGCAATTGCTTTCCTTTACCTGATGTGGACTCATCAGTTCTGTCATGTCCTGCCGCGTCGCCAGGGGCGGGCCCAGGTTTTGGAAAGTGTGTATTCAAAGTTTTAAACATTACAGTAAGTTTTTTGTAGTACATCCTAAATCCTTGATTTTGGCATGTACAAATGAATGTATCACCATATCTTACCCTAATAATAAAAGGGCTATTGCTTCTGCTCGTACGTCGTATAATTTACCCCTAAAGTTGCTACAAATTATTGAGTATGCCACCTATAAGTCAGAAAAAACGTTTCGTTTTTTCCATCGCAGGTCGCTGCGCTAAATTTGGTTTATCAGCTAGCGAACCTCCCTTAACATCAGTAAAGATGTTGTAGCGTGATGGCTAGAGCGCCACACATCTACCCAGGAGGTGCGTGTTTGAATCTAGTCTTCACCCTTTTTAATTTTAATTTAATTTTAGAAATTAAGAGAAACCACAAGGAGTACAAGACCTCTATATGAGGTAAACACGTTCCTTTTTTGCCGGTCATTATGTACCCTTGACTTTTTTTGCGGGGAAAAGGGATTGTGGGAAAAGGGATTGTATTGATTAAATAATAGTCACATTACAACCCCATAGGATGAGGTCTAATATTTTATCAGGCCCTGATCCTAACCAAACTGCTGTCCATTCCTCTAGACGACCAAAACGAGCAAGCAGATCACTCGCTTGGTTCATTTCCCGGAGATTTTGTTGACAACGAAACGCCTCCCTTGCTTCATGAGATGCTTCACGTGCTCGACTAGATGTACCCTTGGCCTTTTAATGTGGGAGCTCATGTACAAAGTTTTTTTTTACCAGTTACTACACCCATGGTGCCAGGGCATGTTTTCTATGTGCCGCACTTCAACTAAAAGTCATCTCAAGTCAGAAAAGAATTTTTTTATTTCCGTAGCTGAACTCGCGAACCATGATTTATCCGGGAAAAAATCATGCAACCTTGCAACCACAAAATATGAAGTTTTCTGTTTGTACTATCAAATATAAAAAAGTTCTATGTTTATTGCAATCCTCAAGAGAAAAAATTACTGCCCGAGTGCACTTCTCTACTGCAGATTTGAGTTTATTTTCTTAAAGTTCGATTAGTGTAACTCTTGATTTTTCAACCTATTTTTGTCACTCACTTAGAATTTTAGTTCATATTAAAGATATGCAATCTTTGTTCCCACATATCTCGGTAAAGATTAAATTCAGCTTGACTGCAAATGCATTTTGCAGATACAATCGTCTTACCCGTTGCAACGCACGGATCTTTTTGCTAGTTGTAATTAAATGTACAGGATATGACGCAGAAGCGAGGAATTTTTTTATAGATTCATAAAAGTTCTCATATTGAAAGTGTTCACAAATAGAAGTACCATTTTTATTGGTAATACTCACTTTCACATTCTCATAACTTCATAAATATTCTCACATTGCAAATTCAAAATCATTCACGAATTGCAAACCAGATTAATTTATCATTATACTACTCAATAACTCTAAATAATTGTCAGGTTTGAATTCGCTAAAAATGATTCTTAAATTTCAATCAATATACTAACACACGAAGCCAAGTTAACTTACATAGAGTTCGACGCTTGATTTCGCTGCAGCCTGCAAAAGAGCCAATAAGAGCATCTTTAGCCGTGCCTCCAACCGCCGCCCCCAAGGGGCCATTTTTTGGCGCCGGTGCCCAGAAGCCGGTCAAGTCACGTCCCCAGGAGCTCATTTTACGTCGGTTTGACCTGAAACTGGCGCCGGCGTACCCAGGCCGAACCTGGCGCGTTGGGGCGCCGTGGTAATCGGTTTTGGCGCGAACGAACAGCGGGCACGCCAAGTCAGCGACCCCTGCCTCATCGTCCTCACAACGCCTCATTTCCCTCGAGGAATCAACGCCAAGGCTGCCGCCCGTTAGCCTTTCATGGATTTCTCACGGGCGGCGTGGTGCTGCGACGCGCCCCCTCTCCCCATGCATACACACAACGCCGCCCCCGACCGCTATATAAAGCAGCACCTCCCTCGCCGGGGACGCACCTGCCCGCAGCCGCCCTCTCTCCCCATGCACAGCCGCCGCCGACAAACTCTTTCCGCCGCCGCAGACGATGGGCGAGAGGTTCCCCGACGACGTGGCGGCGGCCAATGGCTTCGGCCGCCGCTCGCTACAGGAGTGGGATGCCCACCTCCTGCATGAAGCAAACATCCCGGCGCCTCCTGACATGCGCGCGCCGGGGCAGTGCAGGCTCAGCACCGGGGACATCCCCGTGCCCCTGCTGCCCGACGTCACGTGCCTCGACTACTTCAACACCGATGTCGAGCGTGCGCGAGCGTCGCTGACGGAGGAGCAGCGGGCCTGCCCGAAGTACGCCGCCGCCAACCACGAGGCGTGGCTGGCCTACTTCGAACGCCGGCAGGCGGAACGGCCGGCCTCCACCAAGAACGCACCATTGGTGCGGGGGACCAAGAACAGCGACGGCCACCGCCTGTGGTGGGGCGGCAACGAGCCGCCATTCACGTACACTGCCGCCCCGGCCCCCCGAAGAAGCGGCGACCAATGGATGCCGAGGAGGACTGGCTCCTCTTCCTCCTCCTCCCACTCCTCCGGGTCACCGACGCTCTACAACATCAAGGCCGAGCCCACGGAGACGCCGCTCGGCCGATGCAGCCGCAGCGCCAGCATCGTCATCAACGAGGGCGGGTGCGCCTCCTCGGCTCCTCCCCGCCTCGTCAAGCCGAAGATGGAGCCGGGGCTCGCCGCCGTAAAGACGGAGCCAGGGCTCGCCGGCGTGAAGACGGAGCTCGACGACGCAGCGGCCATGAAGTGGGCGCAGGAGGACTGGGCGCAGCTGGAGTTGGAGCGCCAGTGCCGCGCCCTAGAGGAGATCACCGCTCGACGCCGTGGCCGTGATGAGGGAGGCGTCGTCGTTCTCTACAATAGCGACAACGACGCGCCACCACCGGTCCGCCAGGGCGACTTCGGGCAGGGGTCCAGCAGGGGCGGCCGCGTGAAGGAGGAGAAGGACAACAACGACGGCGGCGAGTTCGCCGAGTTCATCGAGTTATTCCTGTAGTCGCGGCCTTTGTTTTTTAAAATAAATTTTAAGTTTGCTATGTAAAAAACTGTTTAATCATCGAAGTTTATGCCCGTTTGCTGAATTATAGCTGGATTTCTTAAAAAAAATTAAAAAAACCTTTGGGGCGACCCTGGGGCCAGCGACTAGGAACCCAATCGGCCCCAAACCGTCGCCCTCAGGCAATGATTTTTTAAGTCCCTGAGAGGCCAACGGCTGGAGATGCTCTAAGAACGAGAGAAGGCGTGTGTTTCCTGTTGCGGCTTGCGGTGCGGATGCCACCATGCATCATAGAGGAGGCGAGGGATGGACGCAGGGCACCGCCGGTTGCCTGCTGCAGCCGCTCCCACCCCTGCTCGGTTAGATTGGATTTGGGAGAGCGGTTCGTGAATCATGAGCCCTAACTTCGTGCGATAGAGACATGTCATGCACACTATGCGTTGCTGCCTCTTCAAATTTCTGAAATGGGATGGAAGAGGAGAGATTGGCCTATGGGCCATGTGGGAGTAGGGAGGGAGAGAGCAGCAAGGTGGGGCTAGCTAGTCGCTGGATGCATCGATTGTCTGCTACTTTGTGCCAAATTCGTTCTTTTTTGCGGGGTAAAAAAAGAATTTCATTACTCAAGGAGGCCGTTCAGCCATACAAAGATTTACAATGTCGTGCAAGCCAGATCCCAACCACACGGCGGTGCGAGGGGTACTACAACCATAAGCGGCAAGAGCATAACTAACAGTGTTTTGAGAGCGACTAATATGGCTAATAGAAATCTTCCGAGGGTCAGCTGCAATTAACACAAGAATCTCTTGCCCCAGTACACGATGGTTCGAGCGATCCACAGACGGCGAGTTAAGCATCTACACCGCCTCCAAACTATCCATCTCAATGACAATCGGCAACTCAGTATGATGGAGGGCGAGAGCCAGCCCTTCACTGCACGCAGCTAGTTCCGCCTCTAAATCATTAGCGCATGTACGTAATTGCCTGCAAGCAGTATAAATAATCTCTCCGGCAGCGCCACGCAGCACCATACCTCCGCCAGCAGCTCCTGTAGCTAGGATGTAGCTCCTGTCTGTGTTCAGCTTGGCCAAGCCAACTGCTGGTGGCATCCATCGCTTCTCCTCACCACTATGTTTAATTTGTGTAGCAGCCGACCTTCCCAAATGCACTACCATTTTTCCTTTAACAATATCAGCTCTAGGATGTTGCCAGATACATAGTAGGGAATTAATATGCCCATGGAGAAATCTGCAGGAGGCCTCTGTAGGGGGCGGATTCTTCTGATGAGTTATCTCGTTACGGACGTGCCAAATACTCCACATGGTCATCAACACGACCAGCCGTGGCGTATCTGCAAGTGGCTCGAGCAGAGAGAACAACCATTCAGGGCCATTGTTGCAGACAAAATCCACATCAGGGATAGGCCAATCCTTCGCTATTGCACGCCACAGGTTCTTCGCGAGGGGGCATCTACACATAGCATGGAAGGTATCCTCTCGTTCCACACTACAAATGGGACAAACATCAGTAAGCTCAAGATGTCGAGAGAATTTATTAGCCCATGTTGCGAGCGAGTTGGTAACAATCCTCCAGGCGAAGACGCGTACCTTCGGGGGAGCAGGGCACCCCCATATGGTCTTCCAGATGGCGCGACGACCATCCGGTGCCCTGCTCGTGGCTGTTGCCGATGGACGCTCGCGCTCGTCCATGGCAAGGCGGTAGGCGGAGCGGACGGTGAAGATACCGTTCGTCTCAGGCGCCCAAGCAATGATGTCCTCGGTGATGCACGACGAAGTGCGGATGCTCGTGATAGTGCTGATATCCACCGGAAGAAAGTACCGACGTAGAACGTCGAGGCGCCAAGTGCCGGGGTCATCAAGGAGATCCGCCACCCGTCGTAATCTGCAGGTGCCTTGTTGCGTGATAGGCCGCCCCATCGGCTCCATGGGCAGCCAGCGATCCCTCCAAATATGGATGCTTTGTCCATTGCCGACGCGCCACACCAAGCCCTTTTTCAAGAGCTCGAGGCCATACTGGATAGCCTGCCATGTAGGAGAGGCATTCCCCGAGAATAATGTGTCCTCGAGACGCCCCTCCGGATAGTATCGGGCTTTTAGTACCTGCGCACATAGACTGTTTGGGTTAATTAAAAGTATCTATGCCTGCCTCATGAGAAGGGCTTGGTTAAAGAGACGGAAGTCTCTGAACCCAAGCTCACCCTTCATTTTATGAGCCTGAATTTGTGGCCACGCCATCCAATGAGTTTTCCTTTTGCCTTCCGCTAAAACCCACCAAAAATTCCTTATCATCCTATTCAAATCATCACAAACTGACATCGGCAGCTTGAACACACCCATAATATAAGTAAGGATGGCCTGCGCCACAACTTTGATCATGGTTTCCTTGCCAGCAAGTGAAAGGGTGTCACCCCAAGCGATAATCCTTTTCAGAAGTCTTGATTGCAAGTTCTGAAATTTACCTCTGTTCATACGCCCATCCAGTGTAGGTAGCCCCAAGTATTTGTCTTGAAAAGTGACCAAGTCAACATGCAAAATAGTATGCACCTTTTCTTGGCTGTCAATGATACAGGAACTTCCAAATAGTGCACTACACTTGACCGGATTGATGCATTGGCCTGTCGCTCTCTCATACGTGAGTAGCACCTCATGTACCTTCTTAGCATGTTCCTCTTCTGCTTTAAAAAACAACATAGTGTCGTCTGCGAACAACAAATGAGACACACCTGGCGCTCTACGGCAAATCTTCAGGGGAGTATAATCACCATTTTCATCTCCATCCTTCAACAAAGCCGAGAGACCATCAGCCACAAATAGGAACAAAAATGGGGAGAGAGGATCACCTTGCCGAAGCCCGCACGTCGGTGCAAATGAATCCAAGAGGGTCCCATTAAATTTAACTGTATATCTCACCGAGGTGACGCACGTCATAATCCAGTTCACCCAACGGCGAGAAGAACCCATCTTTTGCATTATTTGCTCCAAGAAGATCCAATCAACCCTGTCATAAGCTTTAGACAGATTCAATTTATATGCACAAAAACTTTTGTTCGGGTCTTTTTCCTGTTGAATATAGTGAATGCACTCAAAAGCAAGTAACGCATTATCAGTAATCATCCGACCAGGGACAAAGGCACTCTGTGCGGGTGAGATAATGTCATCCAATATGGCACGCAACCGGTTAACCAAACACTTTGCCACTACCTTGTAGATGACGTTGCATAAACTGATAGGCCGGAACTCCGTGAGCCGCTCTGGGTTGTCTACCTTTGGGATGAAAATGATGGAGGTGTCATTTACCCCTTGAGGCACGATCCCAGTCCGAAAGAATTCCTTCACCCCAGCGATAACCTGCTCTTTCATGACACCCCAGTTCCTCTGAAAGAAGTGAGCAGGGAATCCATCAGGCCCCGGTGCTTTGAGAGGACCGATTTGAAACAGTGCATCAGCAATTTCCTTGTCCGTAAAATCTGCACACAGTCCACCATTCATGGCATCAGTAACACGGGAATTAATTAAGTTAATCACAGGATCCGCACATAAGGAGGCATCAACAGAAAACAGATTAGAAAAATAGGACGTTGCCATCGCATCCATGGACTCATGATCCTTATGCACCACTCCTGCATCATCAACAAGTGACTTGATGCGATTTTTCCGCGCACGCCAAACCGCTTTCCGATGAAAGGAACGCGTGTTGCGGTCTCCCTCCCGCAACCACGCAACCCGAGATCTCTACATCCAAAGCATCTCCTCTCTGTATAGGAGTTCATTCATCCTGTCAGTGGCCTCTCCGATCTCCTTTCTATCTGCATTCATAGACATAAGCTCTTCCAGGCGAGAGCGTGACTTGTTAATTTCTTTTATAACATTACCAAATTTTTTTCGGCTCCAATCCTGTAGTATTTTCATTATATTACCTAGCCCGGAGGCAATATCACCCAGATTTATCATCGAACCCATTTCAGTCCAAGTGTTCATGATTACCTCCGGGAGAGTCGGGTCTCTCTCCCACATCACCTCGTACTGACGACATCTTCTGCCGGCCGATGGTGAGATCTCCTCCCTCACACACCGTAGCAGAATGGCCAGGTGATCCGAGCTCAGCGTTACAAGGTGCTCCACCTTAGCCTCCGAGAACATATCCTGCCAAGAGTTGTTAGCAATAGAACGATCAAGCCGGACTTTAACGTTTGCCCGGCCAGCACGACGATTATCATAAGTATACGGTAGGCCTACAAAACCAAGATCTCCCAAACCACAAACCTCAAGCACATCACGAAAGTCAATCATCTGACCTACCGACCGTGGCGTTTCAGAGAAATGTTCAAAGCTCCACATCGCTTCATTGAAGTCGCCAACCACAGCCCACAACATGTCGGCCTGTTGGTGAAGATCACAGAGGAGGGACCACATGTGATGACGGTCCTCCGCCCGTGGCTCGCCGTAGACACAAGTAAGCCTCCAAGGTGGCTCACCCGCCACATCAGTCACGTACACATCAATGTATCTTTCATTTATAGCTTTTACATCAAGATTCAAAGACTCATGCCAATACAAGGCAAGGCCACCACTAAGACCAACACTATCAAAAGCTTCAAAACCACTTAAACCTAGCCGAGCACGATATCTCTTCATTTTATTTTTTGATTGCCTAGTCTCACAAAGAAAGACGATACTAGGGGAGTGAACATGCACAAGGCTCACAAGGTCACGAACTGTCCGGGGGTTCCCCTCACCCCGACAGTTCCAGCTTAGGATATTCATTGCTCCAGACGGGGCTTCATCGGCCCCGTCTGTTCGCCGGCGGCCCCTGGGCCGGCTGCCTCCTAAGTGTCGGTTTCCTCCTGCATCTCCTGGTCAGCAGTAGTCCCTCCTCCCACTGTGTGCTGCTCCATCTGGCCTCCTTCCATCCTGTGCTTTTTTGGTGTGCCTGTAAACAGAGGATCAACCGAGGTTGCTGTATTATAGTACACCACCATCGCCTGGTTGCCATCCACCTCCACCGAGCCGATCACATGGTTATCACCAGCACTGCACTTCCCCAAAGTAGATGGGTCATCCGATAGCTCAACTTCTGCCACCCTAACTTCATGTGATAAATTTTGCATGGCCGGCATGATGTCCGAGCTTCTGGGTAGTGAATGACCCCGTTGCTGTACATTCTTGCCGGAAATGTGGCTGTGTGTAGCTGCAGCTCTTATTTCCTTCTCGATCGCTACGACCGCACCACCGGACATCTGGCGCATCTGTTCTGTAGGCGTCTCCACCTCTGGACTTGGTACCGGCACTCTCACCACAGCCATGTTTTTCATCTGTCCCCAACCAGCGAGCGACCGCATACTCGGGTTTTGCGCCACAGGCGCCTCAGTTTTCCTGACGGAAGGCTTCGGGTGGGCAGCATCCACAGAGGGAGCCCCATGATCGTCCCCACCGACCACCGGGTTCACGTCGGACTCACATGGCTTGGTTCCTGCCAGCTGCGTAACCGTCGACATTGCGGACGAGCGGATCTTGCATGGCGGCGGCTCACCCTCGCGGAGAAGACGATATGGTGGTTTACTCGGTTCCTCGCGATTCTCTGGTTTCTCGCTAGGCTGCTTTCTGTAGGCAGGGATTTCAGGTTCCTTGCACAAGGGGTCAGGGAACCCTAACCCAGCCGGACGCCCAGGCTCACCCTTACTCCTCATGGCTTCGGTCTTCAGATCTGACACGGCGGGAACGCTGCAGCGAAGTGTGCCGTGTGAACAGTGTGCGGACGGGGCCGCGACGATTCTGACCTCCTGCCGAAGAAGAGACACGGAGGTGTTGGGGAACGTAGTAATTTCAAAAAAAACCTACGCACACGCAAGATCATGGTGATGCATAGCAACGAGAGGGGAGAGTGTTATATCAACGCGGTTGATGTAGTCGTATGTCTTCACGATCCGACCGATCCAAGTACCGAACGCACGACACTTCCGAGTTCTGCACACGTTCGGCTTGGTGATGTCCTCGCCTTCTCGATCCAGCAAGAGGGGCGAAGTAGTAGATGAGT
This sequence comes from Triticum aestivum, assembly GCF_018294505.1. Classification (NCBI taxonomy): domain Eukaryota; kingdom Viridiplantae; phylum Streptophyta; class Magnoliopsida; order Poales; family Poaceae; genus Triticum; species Triticum aestivum. The sequence continues at coordinate 355,447,329 of NC_057794.1, forward strand.
TCCGGCAACACGACGGCGTGGTGACGGTGTTGGTGAAGAACAATCTCCGCAGGGCTTCGCCTAAGCACTACGAAAGCTATGACGGAGGATAAACTAGAGGGGACGGGGTAGCCGACACACGGCTTGGTGTTTCTTGATGTGTCTTGGGTGCTAGCCCTACCCCTCTATTTATATGTTGAGCATTGGGGGTCGAAACTTGGAGTAAAAGCCTCCAAAAAGTTGGTTTCACCCGAAAGGCAAGGGTCCTTCTCGGACTCCAGGGCCAGACGCCAGGGTTCCTGGCGTCTGGACCCAGACGCTAGGGACCCTGGCGTCTGGCCCCTGGACTCCACAAAACTTCCTTTTGCGCTTTCCAAAAACCTTGTGGGCTTTCCCCTTTGGCCCAAATAAAGTGTTCTCGTACCCAAACATTTCGGGAAACATCCGGAACCCCTTCCGGTGAATTCTGGAACCCTTCCGGAGTCCAAACACTATTATCCCATATATCAATCTTTATCTCCGGACCATTCCAGAGTTCCTCGTCGTGTCCGTGATCTTATCCGGAACTCCGAACAACATTCGATCACCAACATACATAACTCATATAATACTATATCGTCAACGAATGTTAAGTGTGCGGACCCTACGGGTTCGAGAACTATGTAGACATGACCGAGACACTTCTCTGCCCAATAACCAATAGCGGGACCTGGATGCCCATATTGGCTCCTACATATTCTACAAAGATCTTTATCGGTCAGACCGCATAACAACATACGTTGTTCCCTTTGTCATCGATATCTTACTTGCCCGAGATTCGATCGTCGGTATCTCAATACCTAGTTCAATCTCGTTGCCGGCAAGTCTCTTTACTCGTTCCGTAATACATCATCCCGCAACTAACTCATTCGTTGCAATGCTTGCAAGGCTTATAGTGATGTGCATTACCGAGTGGGCCCAGAGATACCTCTCCGACAATCGTACTGACAAATCCTAATCTCGAAATACGCCAACCCAACAAGTACCTTTGGAAACACCTGTAGAGCACCTTTATAATCACCCAGTTATGCTGTGACGTTTGGTAGCACACAAAGTGTTCCTCCGGTAAACGGGAGTTGCATAATCTCATAGTCATAGGAACATGTATAAGTCATGGAGAAAGCAATAGCAGAGTACTGAACGATCGAGTGCTAAGATAACGGAATGGGTCAAGTCAAGTCAATCACATCATTCTCCTAATGATGTGATCCCGTTAATCAAATGACAACTCATGTCTATGGTTTAGGAAACTCAACCATCTTTGATTAACGAGCTAGTCAAGTAGAGGCATACTAGTGACACTATGTTTGTCTATGTATTCACACATGTATTATGTTTCCCGGTTAATACAATTCTAGCATGAATAATAAACATTTATCATGATATAAGGAAATAAATAATAACTTTATTATTGCCTCTAGGGCATATTCCCTTCAGTCTTCCACTTGCACTAGAGTCAATAATCTAGTTCACATCTCCATGTGATTTAACATCGATGGTTCACATCTTTATGTGGTTAACACCCATAGTTCACATCGACATGTGACCAACACCCAAAGGGTTTACTAGAGTCAATAATCTAGTTCACATCGCTATGTGATTAACACCCATAGAGTACTAAGGTGTGATCATGTTTTGCTTGTGAGATCATCTTAGTCAACGGGTCTGTCACATTCAGATCCGTAAGTATTTTGCAAATTTCTATGTCTACAATGCTCTGCACGGAGGTACTCTTAGCTAATAGCTCCCACTTTCAATATGTATCCAGATTGAGACTTAGAGTCATCTGGATCAGTGTCAAAACTTGCATCGATGTAACCTTTTACGGTGGACCTTTTGTCACCTCCATAATGGAGAAACATGTCCTTATTCCACTAAGGATAATTTTGACCGCTGTCCAGTGATCTACTCCTAGACCACTATTGTACTCCCTTGACAAACTCAGTGGTAGGGTATACAATAGATCTGGTACACAACATGGCATACTTTATAGAACCTATGGCTGAGGCATAGGGAATGACTTTCATTCTCTTTCTATCTTCTGCCATGGTTGGGCTTTCAGTCTTACTCAATTTCACACCTTGTAACACAGGCAAGAACTCTTTCTTTGACTATTCCATTTTGAACTATTTCAAAATCTTGTCAAGGTATGTACTCATTGAAAAAACTTATCAAGCATCTTGATCTATCTCTATAGATCTTGATGCTCAATATGTAAGCAGCTTCATCGAGGTCTTTCTTTGAAAAACTCCTTTCAAATACTCCTTTATGCTTTCCAGAAAATTCTACATTATTTCCGATCAACAATATGTCATTCACATATACTTATTAGAAATGTTGTAGTGCTCCTACTCACTTTCTTCTAAATACAGGCTTCATCGCAAGTCTGTATGAAACTATATGCTTTGATCAACTCATCAAAGCGTATATTCCAACTCCGAGATGCTTGCACCATTCCATAGATGGATCGCTGGAGCTTGCACACTTTGTTAGCATCCTTTGGATCGATAAAACCTTAAGGTTGAATCATATATAACTCTTCTTCTAGAAATCTATTCAGGAATGCAGTCTTTACATCCATTTGCCAAATTTCATAATCATAAAATGCGGCAATTGCTAACATGATTCGGACGGACTTAAGCATCGCTGTGGGTGAGAAAGTCTCATCGTAGTCAACTCCTTGAACTTTGTCAAAAACCTTTTTCGACAAGTCTAGCTTTGTAGATAGTAACACTACTATCAGCGTCCGTCTTCCTCTTGAAGATCCATTTATTTTCTATAGCTTACCGATCATCGGGCAAGTCAACCAAAGTCCACACTTTGTTCTCATACATGGATTCCATCTCAGATTTCATGGCCTCAAGCCATTTCGTGGAATCTGGGCTCATCAGCGCTTCCTCATAGTTCGTAGGTTTGTCATGGTCAAGTAACGTGACCTCCAGAACAGGATTACCATACCACTCTGGTGCGGATCTCACTCTGATTTACCTACGAGGTTCGGTAGTAACTTGATCTGAAGTTACATGATCATCATCATTAGCTTCCTCACTAATTGGTGTAGTAGTCACAAGAACAAATTTCTATGATGAACTACTTTCCAATAAGGGAGCAGGTACAGTTACCTCATCAAGTTCTACTTTCCTCCCACTCACTTCTTTCGAGAGAAACTCCTTCTCTAGAAAGGATCCATTCTTAGCAACAAATATCTTGCCTTCAGATCTGTGATAGAAGGTGTACCCAACTGTCTCCTTTGGGTATCCTATGAAGACACATTTCTCCGATTTGGTTTTAAGCTTATCAGGATGAAACTTTTTCTTATAAGCATCGCAACCCCAAGCTTTAAGAAATGAAAACTTTGGTTTCTTGCCAAAACACAGTTCATACGGTGTCGTCTCAATGGATTTAGATGGTACCCTTTTTAACGTGAATGCAATTATCTCTAATGCACAACCCCAATACTATAGTGGTAAATAGGTAAGAAACATCATAGATTGCACTATATCCAATAAAGTACGGTTATGACATTTGGACACACCATTATGCTGTGGTGTTCCAGGTGGCACGAATTTGTGAAACTATTCCACATTGTTTTAATTGAAGACCAAACTCGTAACTCAAATATTTGTCTCCGCGATCAGATCGTAGAAACCTTATTTTGTTGTCACGATGATTTTCCACTTCACTCTGAAATTCTTTGAACTTTTCAAATGTTTCAGACTTATGTTTCATCAATTAGATATACCCATATTTGCTCAAATCATCTGTGAAGGTCAGAAAATAACGATACCTGCCGCGAGCCTCAACACTCATCGGACCACATACATCAGTATGTATGATTTCCAACAAATCTGTTGCTTGCTCCATTGTTCCGGAGAACGGCGTTTTAGTCATCTTTCCCAAGAGGCATGGTTCGCAAGCATCAAGTGATTCATAATCAAGTGATTCCAAAAGCCCATCAACATGGAGTTTCTTCATGCGTTTTACACCAATATGACCTAAACGGTAGTGCCACAAATAAGTTGCACTATCATTATTAACTTTGCATCTTTTTGGCTTCAATATTATGAATATGTGTATCACTACGATCGAGATCCAACAAACCATTTTTGTTGGTGTGTATGACCATATAAGGTTCTATTTATGTAAACAGAACAACAATTGTTCTCTAACTTAAATGAATAACCGTATTGCAACAAACATGATCAAATCATATTTATGCTCAACGCAAACACCAAATAACACTTATTTAGGTTCAACACTAATCCCGAAAGTATAGGGAGTGTGCGATGATGATCATATCAATCTTGGAACCACTTCCAACACACATCATCACTTCACCCTTAATTAGTCTCTGTTCATTCTGTAACTCCTGTTTCGAGTTACTAATTTTTAGCAACCGAACAAGTATCAAATACCCAGGGGCTACTATAAACACTAGTAAGGTTGAGGGAGTCCTGGATTAGGGGGTGTCCGGATAGCCGGACTATAACCTTTGACCGGACTCTCGGACTATGAAGATACAAGATTGAAGACTTCGTCCCGTGTCCGGATGGGAATTTCCTTGGCGTGGAAGGCAAGCTTGGCAATACAGATATGTAGATCTTCTCCCATTGTAACCAACACTGTGTAACCCTAGCCCTCTCCGGTGTCTATATAAACCGAAGGGTATTAGTCCATAGGACGAACAACAATCATACCATAGGCTAGCTTCTAGGGTTTAGCCTCTCTGATCTCGTGGTAGATCTACTCTTGTACTACCCATATCATCAATATCAATCAAGCAGGAGTAGGGTTTTACCTCCATCGAGAGGGCCCGAACCTGGGTAAAAACATTGTGTCCCTTGTCTCCTGTTACCATCTGCCTAGACGCACAGTTCGGGACCCCCTACCCGAGATCTGCCGGTTTTGACACCGACATTGGTGCTTTCATTGAGAGTTCCTCTGTGTCGTAACCTTTAGGCCCGATGGCTCCTCCGATCATCAACAACGATGCGGTCCAGGGTGAGACCTTTCTCCCCGGACAGATCTTCATGTTCGGCAGCTTTGCACTGCGGGCTAATTCGCTTGGCCATCTGGAGCAGATTGAAAGCTACGCCCCTGGCCATCAGGTCAGATTTGGAAGTTTGAACTACACGGCCGACATCCGCGGAAACTTGATCTTCGACGGATTCGAGCCACAGCCGGGCGCGCCACACTGTCACGATGGATATGACCTAGCTCTGCCGCCGAAGTACCCTAGAGGCCGCGCCCGCATCAGCTCCGACCCTTAGCTTGGAGCCAACTGCGTCGATCGAGGATGGGTGGCTAGACACCGCCTCGGGGGCTGCAGTCTCAATGGCGATCGAGCCGAACACCAGCCTCATCCTCTGGGAAGCCCATGACTCCAAGGTGCCGGACTCTTTTCCGGACTCCGAACCTTCCGCGCCCCTGCCAATCGAATCCGATTGGGCGCCGATCATGGAATTCACCGCCGCGGATATCTTTCAGCACTCACCCTTCGGCAACATTCTGAATTCACTAAGGTCTCTCTTTGTCAGGAGAGCCCTGGCCGGACTATGGCCAACAGGATTGGGATGCGGACGACGAAGAAATTCGACGCCCACCCACCACCCACTTCGTAGCCACTGTCGATGATCTAACCGACATGCTCGACTTCGACTCCGAAGACATCGACGGTATGGACGACGATGTAGGAGACGAACATGAACCAGCGCCTATAGGGCACTGGAAAGCCACCTTGTCATATGACATATATATGGTGGATACACCCAAAGAAGGCAATGGCGATGGAACAACGGGGGACGACCCCTCCAAGAAGCAACCCAAGCGCCAGCGTCAGCGGCACCGCTCTAAGTCCCGCCAAAGTAAAAATGGTGATGCCGGCACGGGAGATAATAACACCCCGGACAGTGTCGAAGACAATTCCCTCCAGCAAGATTCAACATAGGAGGATGGAGAAGCCAGCCCCCCTAAGAGAGCGGCAGACAGAGAAGAAGAGGATGATAATTACATGCCTCCCTCCAAAGACGAGGCAAGCCTCGGCGACGATGAATTTGTCGTGCCTGAGGATCCCGTCGAACAAGAGCACTTTAAGCGCAGGCTTATGGCCACGGCGAGTAGCCTTAAGAAAAAATAGCAACAGCTTAGAGCTGATCAAGACTTGCTAGCCGACAGATGGACGGAAGTCCTTGCGGCCGAGGAATACGAACTCGAACGCCCCTCCAAGAGCTACCCAAAGCGCAGGTTGCTACCCCGTTTAGAGGAGGAAGCACTTAAGCCTACATCACCAGCGCATGATGCGGCTGACCGGCCACCTCACGACCGTGACAGAGAGTCCTCCCGACCCTCCACTCAAGCCGCACCCCGGCATCGCTCAAAAAATACCAAGGCACGGGGAAATGTGCTAGACCTGCAAGATATGTTGGAAGACAGGGCAAGGCAAACAAGATCGATCTACAGATCGCGCGGGTGCCCCACGACACGAGACGATAACCGTCATGCTGGATACAGTAAATCCGGCCGGGCAGAACACAACAGACAAAGCTCATTTGAGCTACGTCATGATATAGCCCAGTACAGAGGCGCCGCACACCCACTATGCTTCACAGATGAGGTAATGGATCATCAAATCCCAGAGGGTTTCAAACCCACAAACATTGAATCATACGATGGCACAACAGATCCTGCGGTATGGATCGAGGACTATCTCCTTCATATCCACATGGCCCGTGGCGATGATCTACACGCCATCAAATACCTCCCACTCAAGCTTAAAGGACCAGCTCGGCATTGGCTTAACAGCCTGCAGCAGAATCAATTGGTTGTTGGGAGGACCTGGAAGCCGCATTCCTCGACAATTTCCAGGGCACTTATGTGCGACCACCAGACGCCGATGACCTGAGCCACATAATTCAGCAGCCAAAAGAATCCGCCAGACAATTCTGGACACGGTTCCTAACCAAGAAAAATCAAATCGTCGACTGTCCGGACGCAGAGGCCCTAGCAGCCTTCAAGCATAACATCCATGACGAGTGGCTTGCCCGGCACCTTGGATGGGAAAAGCCGAAATCTATGGCAGCCCTCACGACACTCATGACCCGCTTTTGCGCGGGAGAAGATAGCTGGCTGGCTCGTAGCAATAACATGACCAAGAGCCCTGGTAATTCGGATACCAAGGACAGCAATGGCAGGTCGCGTCACAACAAGCACAAGCGCCGCATTAACAACAACAACGCTGAAGATACGGCAGTTAATGCCGGATTCAGAGGCTCTAAGCCCGGTCAGCAGAAAAAGCCATTTAAGAGGAACACTCCGGGCCCGTCCAGTTTGGACCATATACTCGATCGCTCATGCCAGATACATGGCACCCCCGAAAAACCAGCCAATCACACCAACAGGGATTGTTGGGTGTTCAAGCAGGCCGGCAAGTTAAATGCTGAAAATAGAGACAAGGGGCTGCACAACGACGAGGACGAAGAGCCCCGGCCGCCGAACAATAGTGGACAGAAGGGCTTCCCTCCACAAGTGCGGACGGTGAACATGATATACGCAACCCACATCCCCAAAAGGGAGCGGAAGCGTGCACTCAGGGACGTATACGCGTTGGAGCCAGTCGCCCCAAAGTTCAACCCATGGTCCTCCTTCCCGATCACTTTTGATCGAAGGGACCACCCCACTAGCATCCGCCATGGCGGATTCGCCGCATTGGTTCTAGACCCAATCATTGACAGATTTCACCTCACTAGAGTCCTTATGGACGGCGGCAACAGCCTGAACCTGCTTTATCAGGATACAGTGCAGAAAATGGGCATAGATCCCTCAAGGATTAAACCCACAAAACAACCTTTAAAGGCGTCATACCAGGTGTAGAGGCCAACTGTACAGGCTCAATTACACTTGAAGTGGTCTTCGGATCCCCGGATAATTTCCGAAGCGAGGAGTTAATCTTCAACATAGTCCCGTTCCGCAGTGGCTATCACGCACTGCTCGAACGAACCGCATTTGCAAAGTTCAATGTGGTGCCGCACTATGCATATCTCAAGCTCAAGATGACAGGCCCTCGAGGAGTCATTACGGTCAATGCAAACACCGAATGCTCTCTCCGAACGGAGGAGCACACGGCGTCCCTCGCAGCGGAAGTACAAAGCAGCCTCTCAAGGCAATTCTCCAGTCCGGTTATTAAACGTCCGGACACCGTCAAGCGTGCCCGGAGTAACCTACAACAAGACCGCCTAGCATGTTCCGAGCAAGCATAGCAATACGGCCCCAACCCCAGCCCTCGCGAAACTGCGAAATCAGTACTACGTGTACATAACTACGCTCTGAAAATACCATGGGCACAGGGGGAGGGGCACGACCATGACACGCCCAAAAATGCGGCTCAACCGCACTAGGTGCTCCCGATTTTGTCATTATTTCCTACTTTCAGGACTCCACTCTTCGAAAGGCCTGTCTGGCAGTACAACCGCCGAACACACGATGCAACAACCAAGGAGGCAGAAAGCTACGTAGAATTCCCAGGTGGTCTCTACAACGAGCAAAATACATGTCTTACATACCGTCTCGCAGCTTGCCCCTGGAGGGGGACATGTCAAATAGTCCCATCTCTTGCTTATCGCACTATTTGTATCGTTCTACTTTCACAGCAGCCTTTTAAAATAAACAATGCTTAGCTTCAGCTTATTATTGCATTCTCTATTCATTTCTTTTTCAATACATATGTTTAGTTATGACATTTAGCACCCGTACACTTTGGTACGGTCCATACGCCAGGGGCTCAAGCACCCCATAATATGGCGTGAGAAGTCCGAACACTTTCACAAAGTGCGGTCCTCCGAACTTATAGCATTATATGCATCAGCTCCGAATCATGTCTATGGTCAATAGTTGGGTTTGCCCGGCTCCCATGTTTTGGTACCTTATGTTCCGCTATATCGGCTAAGGTAGCGCTAGGAGAACTACTGCGATTGTGCCCCGGTTGAGCCAAGCTAAGCACCTCAGTAGAGAAAGCTAAAACTGACTGTCATGATAGGGCGAGAGCTGGTCGCTGTTCGGGAGGTTTCGAGTCCCTAAAGACTTATGCCGCTTAGAGCGAGGAGTCGGCTTTGTCCGGCCTAGGCGTGTATAGCGCCCCGAACTCAGTCTTCCGAACACTAGGGGCTTCGCCAAAATTTAAAATTATAGAATTCTCTGGCTAAGTGAGAGTGACAACGCATTATAGTCCGATTGCCTTGTTCGTTGTGCTGAGCACCTCCCTCGAAGGACCCAAGAATGGGAAAAAAAGTGCTCAGGTTTATCCCGAACACCCCAGCACTCGTGGCATGGGGGCAGAAGCCGACGACTCGCCATCTCTCAAACTTGATAAACGACCGCATAGAAGGTAATATTTTAAATTTAAACAAGCATTGCATGGCGCATATGAACAAGTTTTCAGCGCACAGGATAAAACGAACAAGTTCACTCAAATATTACATCTTTGGAACATTCGTCCGCCACAAGGCAGGCGCCCTTCAGGACGCCCTCATAATACATCTCGGGGTGGCGATGCTCCTTGCCCTGCGGTGTCCTGTCCTTCACAAGCTTCTCCGCATCCATCTTGCCCTAGTGCACTTTAGCACGGGCAAGCGCCCTATGGGCACCTTTGATGCAGACGGAGCGCTTGACGACTTCAAGCCACGGACAGGCATCCACCAGCCGCCTCACCAGCCCGAAGTAGCTCCCAGGCAGGGCCTCTCCAGGCCACTGCCAAACTATAAGGCCCTTCATGGCCTGTTTGGCCACCTTATGGAGCTCGACCAGTTGCTTCAGCTGGTCTCTCAAGGGCACCGAGTGTCCGGCCTCAGCATATTGAGACCAAAACACCTTCTTCGTTGAGCTGCCCTCCTCGGCCCGGTAGAAGGCGGCGGCATCTGACACGCTACGGGGCAAATCTGCGAATGCTCCTGGAGAGCTCCGGATTTGGGTAAGTAACAAGTAATTCACTTTCACGTGCTTGCTTTGCATAAAGAATGCCTTACCCGCCACTATCCTCTTCATCGCCTCAACTTCCTGGAGGGCTTTCTGGGCTTCGGCCCTGGCAGACTTGGCACTTTCAAGGGCCGCCGCGAGCTCGGACTCTCGCGTCTTTGAGTCAAGCTCCAAACTCTCATGTTTTTTCATAAGAGCTTGGAGCTCTTGCGGCACCTCGCCAACCCGCGCCTCATGTTTCTCCTGCTCGGTGCGCTCCGTGGCCGCCTTCTTTTCAGCCTCGGAAAGCGCTTGCTTAAGGGCCGCCACCTCAATCGTGGCCCCTAGGACACCAATAGTGATCCTATCATTTTTTGCAACTGCATCTTTTTAAATATACTCCACAAGGTATTACTTACCTTATTTTTCCTCGAGCTCCTTTTTAGCAAGGCCGAGCTCTTGCTCGGACCCCTCGAGGCTCTGCTTCAGCGCATCTACCTCCGCAGTCAGTGCGGTAGAGGCCAGCAGCGAAGCCTACATACACATATTGAATTAATTATGTTAGACTCCTGCGAATGCTGTTAGATCCTCTATTCGGTTTTTCTTTCCGAACGCCAAACAGAGCATCAGGGGCTACTGTCTATGCGGTAATATTTTCACATATTTTTCACATACCTCAAAGCCTGTTAGCAGGTTGGCACATGCTTTAGTCAGCCCGCTTTTGGCGGACTGAACCTTCTGGATCACCGCACTCATAATAGTGTGGTGCTCCTCGTCGATGGAGGCGCCGATAAGCACCTCCAGCAAATTATCCGGTGCCTCCGGTTGGACGGAGGTTACCAGCGTCGTAGGCTTGCCCTTCTTACTAGGGGGCCGCCTGTCGGATTCCGGAACCATTGAAGGTTCCGGTGCGGTGTCCGGCCCAGGGCCGGACTTGGAGCCCTTGGGGTTTTTCCCCTTTGCGCCTGGAGTCCGGGAGGTCGCCTTGCGGCGCCTCCAGGACCACCTCCTCCTGGCTTGGAACCTTTTGGGACAACACCTCGGGGTCGTCCGTAGGGCGGGGGGAGGTAGCGGTCGGAAGTGAAAAACTATTCACATTCGACGAATCCAGGGAGCCGCTCGGCGACACGTCGAGCCGGGCTTTGGGCGGACTGCATAATTATATTCAGTGTCAGGAGAAGCTGTGCAATAAAGGAACGCCATGAGTCACTCAGGTATCCGAATACTTACGATTTTGCCAGGGGCTTGGCCCTGAGCGGCCACTCCTCTTCGCCGCCGTCGGCGTTGGTGGAGTAGTCCGTAGGGAGGGTCCTCCCTTTCTTGGACCCTCCGGCCTCCCCAGTTGGGGCGGCCTTCCTTTTATTTTCTCCCCCTGCTGCGGAAGAGACCTCTCTTTCCTCCTCCTCGTCTTCGTGGGAGGAGTGCGCCTCGAAGTCATCGGACGATGAGTTTGACTCCACCGGGTGCCCGGAACTCTTCCAGGTTCCCGTGGCCTTCTTCTTGGCCTTCTTCTCCGGCACCACGTAAGGTGCCGGAACCAGCAGCTCCGCCAAGCGGGCGTCCGCTGGTTCTTCGGGCAAAGGAGCCGGACAGTTGATCTGTTCAGTCGTCCTCTGCCAGTCCTGTCAAAGGCATGGGGGCTTAGATCCCGCATAGAGTCAAACTATGAAAGACAAATATCCTGTAAGAGGTAAAAACAGCTTACCGCGTTGGCTTGACGCTGCGCGCTGAATCCGCGATCCTTGATAGCGGATGCGGGAGCCTCGGCGCCCTTGAATAGCACCTTCCAGGCATCTTCATACGTTGTGTCGAAGAGCCTGCTCAGAGTTCGGTGCTGGGCCGGGTTGAACTCCCACAAGCTGAAATCCTGTTGTTGGCACGGGAGGATCCGGCGGATGAGCATGACCTGGACTACGTTAACAAGTTTGAGCTTCTTGCTCACCAGGTTTTGGACGCATGTTTGGAGTCCGGTCAGCTCTCCTTTTTTACCCCACGGCAGGCCCTTCTCTTTCCAGGAGGTGAGCTACGTAGGGATTCCGGATCGGAACTCGGGGGCTGTGACCCATTCAGGGTCATGCGGCTCGAAGTCATCGGACGATGAGTTTGATTCCACAAAGGAGCCCTCGAGCCATGGGACGTTGGGCATCTTGCCCACCATGGCGCCTCCGCACTTCGCTTGGCGGCCGCCCACTATCTTCGGCTTGATATTGAAGGTCTTCAGCCATAGGCCGAAGTGGGGCTGGATGCAGAGGAAGGCCTCGCACACGACGATGAACGCCGAGATGTTGAGGATGAAGTTCGGGGCCAGATCGTGGAAGTCCAGGCCGTAGTAGAGGGAAGCCTAGTCCGCGGAGGAAATGGGTGAGGAACACCACCCTCTCATGGGGCCTGGGGGTGGGGATGAGCTGCCCCTCGTCTACGAGCCGGTGCGCGATGTCGTCAGACAAGTATCCGGCTTTCCTCAGCTTCTTGATGTGTCCCTCCGTAACGGAGGAGACCATCCACTTGCCTCCCGCTCCGGACATGGCTGGAGAAGGTTGAGGTGGGGAATGCGGACTTGGGCGCTAGAGCTTGAGTGCGCGAAAATGGATGAGCAAAGGAGGAAGAAGGCGTGTATGGAAAGGCGGATCCTTATCCCATTATATGGGCGGACAAAACTATGCGTCCCCACTAGCCTGGTAAAACTCGCTTATCTCCCAAGCGTCATAATCAATGGCACGGTTGAGTTACCCACGCCCGTATTGATGAGAATCCCGGGATAAGGGGACACGATCTCTGCTTCGACAAGACATGTCAAGGAAACCGCCTCGCAAAACGCGCTAAGGTGGGACAGTAAAAACGGTTCAAATAAAGGCTTGGCTGTGGCGTGATGACACGCTATGGAATATGTCAGCAGATTAGATTTGTGTAAATATTATTCTCTCTACGACAGTATGTGGAACTTATTTTGCAGAGCCGGACATTATCCTTGTGTTCAAAATCTTCTATGAAGTATTCGGAGGAGGAACCCGCCTTGCAATGCCGAAGACAATCTGTGCGCCGGACTCGTCGTCATTGAAGAGTGGTTCACGGGCTACTGAGGGAGTCCTGGATTAGGGGGTGTCCGGATAGCCAGACTATAACCTTTGACCGGACTCTCGGACTATGAAGATACAAGATTGAAGACTTTGTCCCGTGTCCGGATGGGACTTTCCTTGGCGTGGAAGGCAAGCTTGGCAATACGGATATGTAGATTTTCTCCCATTGTAACCGACTCTGTGTAACCCTAGCCCTCTCCAGTGTCTATATAAACCGGAGGGTTTTAGTCCATAGGACGAACAAAAATCATACCATAGGCTAGCTTCTAGGGTTTAGCCTCTCTGATCGCGTGGTAGATCTACTCTTGTACTACCCATATCATCAATATCAATCAAGCAGAAGTAGGGTTTTACCTCCATCGAGAGGGCCCGAACCTGGGTAAAAACATTGTGTCCCTTGTCTCCTGTTACCATCCGCCTAGACGCACAGTTCGGGACCTCCTACCCGAGATCCGCCGGTTTTGACATCGACAAAGGTACACATCAATAACATGTATATCAAATATAGCTTGTTCACTTTGCCATCCTTCTTATCCGCCAAATACTTGGGGTGGTTCCGCTTCTAGTGACCAGTCCCTTTGCAGTAGAAGCACTTAGTCTCAGGCTTAGGTCCAGACTTGGGGCTTCTTCACTTGAGCAACAACTTGCTTGCCATTCTTCTTGAAGTTCCCCTTCTTCCCTTTGTCCTTTCTCTTGAAACTAGTGGTCTTGTCAACCATCAACACTTGATGTTTTTCTTGATTTCTACCTTCGCCGATTTTAGCATAGCGAAGAGCTTGGGAATTGTTATCGTCATCCCTTGCATATTATAGTTCATCACGAAGTTCTACTAACTTGGTGATGGTGACTAGAGAATTCTGTCAATCACTATTTTATCTAGAAGATTAACTCCCACTTGATTCAAGTGATTGTAGTACCCAGAAAATCTGAGCACATGCTCACTGCTTGAGCTATTCTCCTCCATCTTTTATCTATAGAACTTGTTGGAGACTTCATATCTCTCAACTCGGGTATTTGCTTGAAATGTTAACTTCAACTCCTAGAACATCTCATATGGTCCATGATGTTCAAAACGTCTCTGAAGTCCCGATTCTAAGCCGTTAAGCATGGTGCACTAAACTATCAAGTAATCATCATATTGAGGTAGCCAAACGTTCATAACGTCTGCATCTGCTCCTGCAATAGGTCTGTCACCTAGCGGTGCATCAAGGACATAATTCTTCTATGAAGCAATGAGGATAATCCTCAGATCATGGATCCAATCCACATCGTTTCTACTAACATCTTTCAACTTAGTTTTCTCTAGGAACATATCAAAATATAAACAGGGAGCAACAACGCGAGCTATTGATCTACAACATAGTTATGCAAATACTATCAAGACTAAGTTCATGATAAATTAAAGTTCAATTAATCATATTACTTAAGAACTCCCACTTAGATAGACATCCCTCTAATCATCTAAGTGATCACGTGATCCATATCAACTAAACCAGGTCCGATCATCACGTGAGATGGAGTAGTTTCAATGGTGAACATCGCTATGTTGATCATATATACTATATGATTCATGCTCGACCTTTCGGTCTCAGTGTTCCGAGGCCATATCTGTCATATGCTAGGCTCGTCAAGTTTAACCTGAGTATTCCGCGTGTGCAACTATTTTGCACCCGTTGTATTTGAACGTAGAGCCTATCACACCCGATCATCATGTGGTGTCTCAGCACGAAGAACTTTCGCAACGGTGCATACTCAGGGAGAACACTTATACCTTGATAATTTAGTGAGAGATCATCTTATAATGCTACCGTCAATCAAATCAAGATAAGATGCATAAAAGATAAACATCACATGCAATCAACATAAGTGATATGATATGGCCATCATCATCTTGTGCTTGTGATCTCCATCTCCGAAGCACCGTTATGATCACCATCGTCACCGGCGCGACACCTTGATCTCCATCGTAGCATCGTTGTCGTCTCGCCAACTTATGCTTCTACGACTATCACTGCCGCTTAGTGATAAAGTAAAGCATTACAGGGCATTTGCATTGCATACAATAAAGCGACAACCATATGGCTCCTGCCAGTTGCCGATAACTCGGTTACAAAACATGACAATCTCATACAATAAAATATAGCATCATGCCTTGACCATATCACATCACAACATTCCCTGCAAAAACAAGTTAGACGTCCTCTACTTTGTTGTTGCGAGTTTTATGTGGCTGCTACGAGTTGAGCAAGAACCGTCCTTACCTACGCATCAAAACCACAACGATAGTTTGTCAAGTTAGTGTTGTTTTAACCTTCTCAAGGACCGGGCGTAGCCACACTTGGTTCAACTAAACTTGGAGAAACTGACACCCGCCAGCCACCTGTGTGCAAAGCACGTCGGTAGAACCAGTCTCGCGTAAGTGATACGTCCATTTTGCATCATGCTTTTATATCAATATTTATTGCATTAGGGGTTGTTATTACACATTATGTCACAATACTTATGCCTATTCTCTCTTATTTTACAAGGTTTACATAAAGAGGGAGAATGTCGGCAGCTAGGATTCTGGGCTGGAAAAGGAGCAAATATTAGAGACCTATTCTGCACAGCTCCAAAAGTCCTGAAACTTCACGGATGATGTTTTCCAAATATATAAAAAACATTGAGCGGAAGAACTTCACCAGGGGGGCCACACCCTGCCCACGAGGGTGGGGGGCACGCCCTACCCCCCTGGGCGCGCCCCCTACCTCGTGGGCCCCTGGTGGCCCTCCGGTGACCATCTTCTGCTATATGGACTCTTTCGATGGGAAAATAATCATAAGTCATCTTCTCGAATGAAACTCTGCCGCCACGAGGCGGAACCTTGGCGGAACCAATCTAGGGTTTGGGCGGGGCTGTTCTGCCGCGGAAACTTCCCTCCCGAAGGGGGAAATCATCACCATCGTCATCACCAACGCTCCTCTCATCGGGAGAGGGCAATCTCCATCAACATCTTCATCAGCACAATCTCATCTCAAAACCCTAGTTCATCTCTTGTATCCAATTCTTGTCTCCAAGTCCGGGATTGGTGCTAATAGGTTGCTAGTAGTGTTAATTACTCCTTGTAGTTGATGCTAGTTGGTTTAATTGGTGGAAGATCATATGTTCAGATCCTATATGCATATTAATACCCCTCGGATTATGAACATGTTTATGCTTTGTGAGTAGTTACTTTTGTTCCTGAGGATATGGGAGAAGTCTTGCTATTAGTAGTCATGTGAATTTGGTATTCATTCGATATTTTGATGAGATGTATGTTGTCTCTCCTCTAGTGGTGTTATGTGAACGTTTACTACATGACACTTCACCATTGCTTGGGCCTAGAGGAAGGCATTGGGAAGTAATAAGTAGATGATGGGTTGCTAGAGTGACAAAAGCTTAAACCCTAGTTTATGCGTTGCTTCATAAGGAGCTGATTTGGATCCATATGTTTCATTCTATAGTTAGGTTTACCTTAATACTTTTGTTGTAGTTGCGGATGCTTGCAATAGAGGTTAATCATAAGTGGGATGCTTGTCCAAGTAAGGGCAGTACCCAAGCACCGGTCCACCCACATACCAAATTATCAAAGTACCGAACATGAATCATATGAACATGATGAAACCTAGCTTGACGATATTCCCATGTGTCCTCGAGAGCGCTTTACATCATATAAGAGTTTGTCCAGGCTTGTCCTTTGCTACAAAAAGGATTGGGCCACCTTGCTGCACCTTCTTTACTTTTGTTACTTGTTGCTCATTACAAATTATCTTATCACAAAACTATCTGTTACCACTTATTTCAGTACTTGCAGAGAATACCTTGCTGGAAACCGCTTATCATTTCCTTCTGCTCCTCGTTGGGTTCGACACTCTTACTTATCGAAAGGACTACGATAGATCCCCTATACTTGTGGGTCATCAAGACTCTTTTCTGGCGCCATTGCCGGGGAGTGAAGCGCCTTTGGTAGGTGAAATTTGGTAAGGAAAAATTTATATAGTATGCTGAAATTTACTGTCACTTGTTACTATGGAAAGTAATCCTCTGAGGGGCTTGTTCGGGGTATCTTCACCCCTAACAGTAGAGAAAAGAGTTGCTCCTCAACTTACTGAAAATGAAAATGCTTGCTTTGAAATTCCTTTGGGTATGGTAGAAAAACTGCTAGCTAATCCTTTTTTAGGAGATGGAACAAAACATCTTGATGAGCATCTAATATATGTGGATGAAGTTTATGGATTATTTAAGCTTGCAGGTGTACCCGGAGATGTTGTTAAGAAGAAGGTCTTCCCTTTATCTTTGAAGGGAGATGCATCGACATGGTATAGGCTATGTGATGATATGGAGTCTTGGAACTACAAACGATTGAAATTGGAATTTCATCAAAAGTTTTATCCTATGCATCTTGTTCATCGTGATTGCAATTATATATATAATTTTTGGCCTCGCGAAGGAGAAAGCATCGCTCAAGCTTGGAGGAGGCTTAAATGAATGTTATATTCATGCCCCAATCATGAGCTCTCAAGAGAAATGATTATTCAAAATTTTTATGCACGGCTTTCTGGTAACAATCACACCATGCTTGATACTTCTTGTGCTGGCTCTTTTATGATGAAGACTATTGAATTCAAATGGGATTTATTGGAAAGAATTAAACACAACTCTGAAGATTTGGACCTCGACAGTGGTAAGGAGTCAGGCATGACACCTAGTTTTGATTGTGTTAAATCTTTTATGGAGACCGATATTTTTCGTAAATTTAGCACTAAATATGGACTTGACTCTGAGATAGTAGCTTCTTTCTGTGAATCTTTTGCTACTTATGTTGATCTCCCCAAGGAGAAGTGGTTTAAATATCATCCTCCCATAGAAGTAAAAGTAGCTGCACCTATTAAAGTTGAAGAAAAGACTATTACTTATAATGATCCTATTATTCCTACTTCTTATTTTGAGAAACCACCTTTCCCTATTAGGATAAAGGATCATGCTAAAGCTTCAACTATGGTTCGTAAAAGCAATATTAAAACATATACACCTCCTGAGCAAGTTAAAGTTGGACCTAATATTGCTATTGTTAAAGATCTCTTGTCTGATAATATAGATGGGCATGTTATTTATTTCTGTAATGAAACTGCTAGAATTGCTAAACCCCGTGATATAGATAAACCTAGACCTGTGGTAGGCATGCCTGTTATTTCTGTTAAAATAGGAGATCATTGTTATCATGGCTTATGTGATATGGGTGCCAGTGCTAGTGCAATACCTCATTCCTTATACAAAGAAATTATGCATGACATTGCACCTGTTGAGTTAGAAGATATTGATGTCACAATTAAACTTGCTAATAGAGATACTATTTAACCAATGGGAATTGTTAGAGATATTGAAGTCTTGTGTGGGAAAACTAAATATCCTGCTGATTTTCTTGTTCTTGGTTCCCCACAAGATAGCTTTTGTCCCATTATATTTGGTAGACCCTTCTTAAACACTGTTAATGCTACCATAGATTGCACAAGGGATGTTGTTACTGTCAGTTTAGATGATATGACTCATGAATTTAATTTTTCTAAATTTAGTAGACAACACCGTGAAGAAGAAACACCTAGTAAGGATGAAATTATTGGTCTTGCTTCTATTGCCGTACCTCCTAGTGATCCTTTAGAACAATACCTGCTAGACCATAAAAATGACATGTTTATGAATGAAAGAAGGGAATTAGATGAAGTATTCTTTAAACAGGAACCTATTCTGAAAAACAATTTACCTGTTGAAATCCTAGGGGATCCTCCTCCACCCAAGGGTGATCCCGTGTTTGAGCTTAAACCGTTACCTGATACTCTTAAATATGCTTATCTTGATGAGAAAAGATATATCATGTTATTATTAGTGCTAACCTTTCAGAACATGAAGAAGAGAGATTATTAAAAACTCTGAAGAAGCATCGTGCTGCTATTGGGTATACTCTTGATGATCTTAAGGGCATTAGTCCCACTCTATGTCAACATAAAATCAATTTGGAAGAAGATGCTAAACCAGTTCGTGATCATCAACGCCGTCTGAATCCTAAAATGAAAGAAGTGGCAAGAAAGGAGATTCTAAAGCTCCTTGAGGCAGGTATAATTTATCCAGTTGCTGATAGTAAGTGGGTAAGTCCTGTCCATTGTGTCCCTAAGAAGGGAGGTATTACTGTTGTTCCTGATGATAAAGATGAATTGATTCCTCAAAGAATTATTACTGGTTATAGGATGGTAATTGATTTCCGCAAGTTAAATAAGGCTACTAAAAAGATCATTACCCCTTACCTTTTATCGATCAAATGCTAGAAAGATTGTCTAAACATACACATTTTTGCTTTCTAGATGGTTATTCTGGTTTCTCTCAAATACCTGTGTCAGCCAAAGATCAATCAAAGACTACTTTTACATGCCTTTTTGGTACTTTTGCTTATAGACGTATGCCTTTTGGTTTATGTAATGCACCTGGTACCTTCCAAAGATGCATGATGGCTATATTCTCTGACTTTTGTGAAAAGATTTGTGAGGTTTTCATGGACGACTTTTCCGTCTATGGATCTTCTTTTGATGATTGCTTGAGCAACCTTGATCGAGTTTTGCAGAGATGTGAAGAAACTAATCTTGTCTTGAATTGGGAAAAGTGCCACTTTATGGTTAATGAAGGTATTGTCTTGGGGCATAAAGTTTTTGAAAGAGGTATTGAAGTTGATAAAGCCAAGGTTGATGCTATTGAAAAGATGACATGTCCCAAGGATATAAAAGGTATAAGAAGTTTCCTTGGTCACGCCGGTTTTTATAGGAGGTTCATTAAGGATTTCTCAAAAATCTCTCGGCCTCTGACTAATTTATTACAAAAAGATATACCATTTGTTTTTGATGAAGATTGTGTAGAAGCATTTGAAATACTTAAGAAAGCATTGATCTCTGCACCTATTGTCCAGCCACCTGATTGGAATTTACCCTTTGAAATTATGTGTGATGCTAGTGATTATGTTGTAGGTGCTATTCTAGGACAAAGAGTTGATAAGAAACTAAATGTTATTCAATATGCTAGTAAAACTCTAGACAATGCTCAAAGAAATTATGCCACTACTGAAAAAGAATTCTTAGCAGTTGTATTTGCTTGTGATAAGTTTAGACCTTATATTGTTGATTCTAAAGTAACTATTCACACTGATCATGCTGCTATTAAATATCTTATGGAAAAGAAAGATGCTAAACCTAGACTTATTAGATGGGTTCTCTTGTTACAAGAATTTGATTTCATATTGTTGATAGAAAAGGAGCTGAGAACCCCGTTGCAGACAACTTGTCTAGGTTAGAAAATGTGCTTGATGACCCACTACCTATTGATGATAGCTTTCCCGATGAGCAATTAAATGTCATAAATGCCTCTCATACTGCTCCATGGTATGCCGATTATGCTAATTACATTGTTGCTAAGTTTATACCACCTAGTTTCACATACCTGCAAAAGAAAAAGTTCTTTTATGATTTGAGGCATTACTTTTGGGATGACCCACATCTTTATAAAGAAGGAGTAGATGGTGTTATTAGACGTTGTGTACCTGAGCATGAACAGGAACAGATCCTACGCAAGTGTCACTCCGAAGCTTATGGAGGACACCATGCTGGAGATAGGACTGCACATAAGGTACTGCAATCTGGTTTTTATTGGCCTACTCTCTTCAAGGATGCCCGTAAGTTTGTCTTATCTTGTGATGAATGTCAAAGAATTGGTAATATTAGTAGACATAAAGAAATGCCTATGAATTATTCACTTGTTATTGAACCATTTGATGTTTGGGGCTTTGACTATATGGGACCTTTTCCTTCCTCTAATGGTTATACACATATTTTAGTTGCTGTTGATTATGTTACTAAGTGGGTAGAAGCTATTCCAACTAGTAGTGCTGATCATAACACTTCTATTAAAATGCTTAAAGAAGTTATCTTTCCAAGGTTTGGAGTCCCTAGATATTTAATGACTGATGGTGGTTCACATTTTATTTATGGTGCTTTCCATAAAATGCTTGCTAAATATGATGTTAATCATAGAATTGCATCTCCTTATCACCCTCAGTCTAGTGGTCAAGTAGAATTGAGTAATAGAGAAGTCAAATTAATTTTGCAAAAGACTATTAATAGGTCTAGGAAGAATTGGTCCAAGAAACTTGATGATGCATTATGGGCCTATAGAACTGCATATAAAAATCCTATGGGTATGTCTCCGTATAAAATGGTCTATGGAAAAGCATGTCACTTACCTCTCGAACTAGAACACAAGGCTTATTGGGCTATTAAAGAACTTAATTATGATTTTAAACTTGCCGGTGAGAAGAGGTTTTTTGATATTAGCTCACTTGATGAATGGAGAACCCAAGCCTACGACAATGCCAAGTTGTTTAAAGAAAAAGTTAAAAGGTGGCATGACAAAAGGATACAAAAGCGCGAGTTTAATGTAGGTGATTATGTATTGCTATACAACTCTCGTTTAAGATTTTTTGCAGGAAAACTTCTCTCTAAATGGGAAGGTCCTTACGTTATCGAGTAGGTCTACCGTTTCGGTGCCATAAAAATCAACAACTTCGAAGGCACGAATCCGAAGGTGGTAAACGGTCAAAGAATCAAACATTATATCTCAGGTAATCCCATAAATGTTAAAACCAATGTTATTGAAACCGTGACCCCGGAGGAATACATAAGGGATACTTTCCGGAACCTTTCAGACTCCGAAAGGAATAGGTATGTGGTACGGTAAGTAAACCGACTCCAAAACAGTTTTTAAGGCAATATTTCTCCGTTTTGGAATATTTAGAAAAATAGAAAAATAAGCAGCAGTCCGGAAAGGACACGAGGGCTCCACGAGGGTGGAGGGCGCACCCCCTACCTCGTGGGCACCTCGTGCGCTTTCCCGACTCCGTTTTCTTACAGGACACGTATTTTGGTCCGTAAAAATTCATTATATAGCCTCCCAAGGGTTTTGACTCCCGTATCACGCAAAAATCTCGTGTCTTTGTTTCGAGCTGTTTTTCTAACAGATCTAGATTATCATGACGTATCCAAGTGCACCCAAGGACAAGTTCTTCGAGAAGGTCATCAACCCTTACCTCGGGGAGGTGCAGCGACACCCTCAAACCATTGAGATGCGTGATGGGTTGCTGCACATCTGTGATGCTGAGGGACCGAAGGGGACCAGAGCATGGAGATGAGGCTCGAAGCAATGGAGCAACAAGTTTTCAAGTGTCAGGGGATGGTGGAGCGTGGACTCAACTCCAACTACATGATGATCACAGAGTTCACCAACAAACACAAGATGGATGCCGACATCATCGGGGAGACCATCTTCAAGCTTCACGAGAAAATCGAGCACCTTCAAGCTCAAATCTATGACCTACAAAACCAAAACTATGAGTATGAATATAGATTCAAAAGAATGAGTTTGGCTGCAGATTTGAGGATCCAAGAGACTCGGTCATCCCTCTATGATGGTGATCCTATGCCTTGGAAGAAGGACGACAAGCCTACGCCATCAACAAAATCACCACCGTCTCCACCAACAAAGAAGAGTTGAGTATCTGGTATGGGCACTCCACTTGGCAACTGCCAAGCTTGGGGGAGTGCCCCGGTATCGTATCACCATCACTTTTATCTTTACCATTTTTCTTAGTTCGATCCTTTTGGTAATATCTTGATCTAGTAGAATAAAAGTTCTTAGTATGATCTAGTTGTGAGTTTTGCTTTATTATCCTTCTATGTAATCGAGTCCGTGAGCTATATAATAAAGATTAGTGTTAAGTCAAGGGCTTGATTATTTTGCCATGATCCTAAGTGAATAAAAGAAAAGAGAAAGAAATAAAAAGAAACAAAGAGATCATGTGACTCTTATGGAGAGTAATGAGATCACATAGAAAGAGTATGATGAATAAAAGTTATTGAGGGTTGAAAAGCATAGTTTTGGTCATCGTTGTAATTAATAGGAAGTAATAAAGAAAGAGAGGTCTTCACATATAAATATACTATCTTGGACATCTTTTATGATTGTGAGCACTCATTAAAATATGACATGCTAAAGAGTTGACATTGGACAAGGAAGACAACAAATGGGTTATGTTTTCTTACATCTGAGATAAATTATATTGTCTTGGATCCTCCAACATGTTGAGCTTACCTATCCCCCTCATGCTAGCCAAATTCATTGCACCAAGTAGAGATACTACTTGTGCTTCCAAATACCCTTAAACCAGTTTTGCCATGAGAGTCCACCATACCTACCTATGGATTGAGTAAGATCCATCAAGTAAGTTGTCATCGGTGCAAGCAATAAAAATTTCTCCCTAAATATGTATGATTGATTGGTGTGGGAGAAATAAGCTTTATACAATCGTGTGATATGGAAGTAATAAAAGCGACAGACTGCATAATAAAGGTCCATATCACAAGTGGCAATATAAAGTGACGTTCTTTCGCATTAGGATTTTGTGCATCCAACCATAAAAGCGCATGAAAACCTTTGCTTCCCTCTGCGAAGGGCCTATGTTTTAACTTTATCTCCTTCATTGCATAAGAGTCATGGTGATCTTCACCCTTCCTTTTTACATTTTATCCTTTAGCAAGCACAATATGTTGGAAAGATCCTGGTATACATGGCTAATTGGATGTGAGTTTTCATGAACTATTACTGTTGACATTGCCCATGAGGTAAGACATTGGGAGGCAAAACTATAAGCCCCTATCTTTCTCTGTGTCCGATTAAAACTCTATACCCATAAGTATTGCGTGAGTGTCAGCAATTGTGAAAGACTATATGATAGTTGAGTATGTGGACTTGATGAAAAGCTCTTATACATTGACTCTTTCCTATGTTATGATAAATTGCAATTGCTTCAATGACTGAGATTATAGTTTGCCAGTTTCCAATGAAGTTTACGATTCATACTTGATATTGTGATTGAATTATTACTCTAGCATAAGATACCATATGACAAGAATTATATAAGTTGCTGCTCTAAGAATGATCATGATGCCCTCATGTCCGTATTTTATTTTTATCAACACCTTCATCTCTAAACATGTGGACATATTTTTCGATTTCGGCTTTTCGCTTGAGGACAAGCGAGGTCTAAGCTTCGGGGAGTTGATACGTCCATTTTGCATCATGCTTTTATATCAATATTTATTGCATTAGGGCTGTTATTACACATTATGTCACAATACTTATGCCTATTCTCTCTTATTTTACAAGGTTTACATAAAGAGGGAGAATGCCGACAGCTGGGATTCTGGGCTGGAAAAGGAGCAAATATTAGAGACCTATTCTGAACAGCTCCAAAAGTCCTGAAACTTCACGGATGATGTTTTCCAAATATATAAAAAAACATTGAGCGCAAGAACTTCACCGGGGGGCCACACCCTGCCCACGAGGGCGGGGGCGCGCCCTACCCCCCTGGGCGCACCCCCCTACCTCGTGGGCCCCCTGGTGGCCTTCCGGTGACCATCTTCTGCTATATGGACTCTTTTGATGGGAAAATAATCATAAGTCATCTTCTTGGACGAAACTCCGCCGCCACGAGGCGGAACCTTGGCGGAACCAATCTAGGGTTCTGGCGGGGCTGTTCTGCCGTGGAAACTTCCCTCCCGGAGGGGGAAATCATCGCCATCGTCATCACCAACGCTCCTCTCATCAGGATAGGGCAATCTCCATCAACATCTTCATCAGCACCATCTCATCTCAAAACCCTAGTTCATCTCTTGTATCTAATTCTTGTCTCCATGTCCGGGATTGGTGCTAGTAGGTTGGTAGTAGTGTTAATTACTCCTTGTAGTTGATGCTAGTTGGTTTAATTGGTGGAAGATCATATGTTCAGATCCTGTATGCATATTAATACCCCTCTGATTATGAACATGTTTATGATTTGTGAGTAGTTACTTTTGTTCCTGATGACATGGGAGAAGTCTTGCTATTAGTAGTCATGTGAATTTTGTATTCGTTCGATATTTTGATGAGATGTATGTTGTCTCTCCTCTAGTGGTGTTATGTGAACGTCGACTACATGACACTTCACCATTGTTTGTGCCTAGAGGAAGGCATTGGGAAGTAATAAGTAGATGATGGGTTGCTAGAGTGACAGAAGCTTAAACCCTAGTTTATGCGTTGCTTCGTAAGGGGCTGATTTGGATCCATATGTTTCATGCTATGGTTAGGTTTACCTTAATACTTTTGTTGTAGTTGCGGATGCTTGCAATAGAGGTTAATCATAAGTGGGATGCTTGTCCAAGTAAGGGCAGTACCCAAGCACCGGTCCACCCACATACCAAATTATCAAAGTACCGAACGTGAATCATATGAACGTGATGAAACCTAGCTTGACGATATTCCCATGTGTCCTCGGGAGCGCTTTACATCATATAAGAGTTTGTCCAGGCTTGTCCTTTCCTACAAAAAGGATTGGGCCACCTTGCTGCACCTTATTTACTTTTGTTACTTGTTGCTCATTACAAATTATCTTATCACAAAACTATCTGTTACCACTTATTTCAGTACTTGCAGAGAATACCTTGCTGGAAACCGCTTATCATTTCCTTCTGCTCCTCATTGGGTTCGACACTCTTACTTATCGAAAGGACTATGATAGATCCCCAATACTTGTGGGTCATCAGTAAGCGTACGCCTAATGTCGGTCTGGGCCGCTTCATCCAACAATACCGCCGAACCAAAGTGTGACATGCTGGTAAGCAGTATGACTTGTATCGCCCACAACTCACTTGTGTTCTACTCGTGCATATAACATCTACGCATAAAACCAGGCTCTGATGCCACAGTTGGGGAACGTAGTAATTTCAAAAAAATTCCTACGCACACGCAAGATCATGGTGATGCATAGAAACGAGAGGGGAGAGTGTTGTCTACGTACCCTCGTAGACCGTAAGCGGAAGCGTTATATCAACGCGGTTGATGTAGTCGCATGTCTTCATGATCCGACCGACCCAAGTACCGAACACACGGCACCTCCGAGTTCTGCACATGTTCGTCTTGGTGACGTCCTCGCCTTCTCGATCCAGCAAGAGGGGCGAAGTAGTAGACGAGTTCCGGAAGCACGACGATATGGTGACGGTGTTGGTGAAGAACAATCTCCACAGGGCTTATCCTAAGCACTACGAAAACTATGACGAAGGATAAACTAGAGGGGACGGGGTAGCCGGCACACGGCTTGGTGTTTCTTGATGTATCTTGGGTGCTATCCCTACCCCTCTATTTATATGTTGAGCCTTGGGGTCGAAACTAGGAGTAAAAGCCTCCACAAAGTCAGTTTCACCCGAAAGGCAAGAGTCCTTCTCGGATTCTAGGGCCAGACGCCAGGGTTCCCGGCGTCCGGACCCAGACGCCAGGGTCCCTGGCGTCTGGCCCTTGGACTCCGCAAAACTTCCTTTTGTGCTTTCCAAAAACCTTGTGGGCTTTCCCCTTTGGCCCAAATAAAGTGTTCTCGTACCCAAACATTTCGGGAAACATCCGAAACCCCTTCCGGAGTTCAAACACTATTATCCCATATATCAATCTTTATCTCCGGACCATTCTAGAGTTCCTCGTCATGTCCGTGATCTTATTCGGAACTCCGAACAACATTCGGTCACCAACATACATAACTCATATAATATTATATCGTCAACGGACGTTAAGCGTGCGGACCCTACGGGTTCGAGAACTATGTAGACATGACCGAGACACTTCTCTGGTCAATAACCAATAGCAGGACCTGGATGCCCACATTGGCTCCTACATATTCTAAGAAGATCTTTATCGGTTAGACCGCATAACAACATACGTTCTTCCCTTTGTCATCGGTATGTTACTTGCCAGAGATTCGATTGTCGGTATCTCAATACCTAGTTCAATCTCGTTACCGGCAAGTCTCTTTACTCATTCTGTAATACATCATCCCGCAACTAACTCATTAGTTGCAATGCTTGCAAGGCTTATAGTGATGTGCATTACCGAGTGGGGCCAGAGGTACCTCTCCGACAATCGGAGTGACAAATCCTAATCTCAAAATACGCCAACCCAACAAGTACCTTTGGAGACACCTGTAGAGCACCTTTATAATCACCCAGTTACGTTGTGATGTTTGGTAGCACACAAAGTGTTTCTCCGGTAAACGGGAGTTGCATAAACATGTATAAGTCATGGAGAAAGCAATAGCAGAGTACTAAACGATCGAGTGCTAAGCTAACAGAATGGGTCAAGTCAAGTCAATCACATCATTCTCCTAATGATGTGATCCCGTTGATCAAATGACAACTCATGTCTATGGTTTAGGAAACTCAACCATCTTTGATTAACGAGCTAGTCAAGTAGAGGCATACTAGTGACACTATGTTTGTCTATGTATTCACACATGTATTATGTTTCCCGGTTAATACAATTCTAGCATGAATAATAAACATTTATCATGATCTAAGGAAATAAATAATAACTTTATTATTGCCTCTAGGGAATATTTCCTTCAGGAGGCAGGGCCACCCACGACCGGAGCGACGCCCGGCAGCGGTGGCGGCGTGGCGATCGCCACCTGATCGCCTAGGGCGTGAAACCCTAGCATCCTACCTAGAACTAATACTTCATCAAGTAGATGCCAAATTCGTTCTTATGCGTACATCTACATAATATATGGTATAAATATACATAATATTTTGTCAAAAATAAAGGGTATTCAACTGAATACCCATGAATTGACCTGGGCCCACCCCTGCGCTTCGCAAGTTCATGTCATTGTTCTTCCCATGAAAAGTTGTGACACTCTTTTTTTTGCCAAATTTTGATTTTCTCTTCCTTCAAATATCCATCCTTCTATTCAACAGTTGCATGCTTGTACTGTAAAATCTTAATTTGTCAAAAGACTCCAGTGTCTTCCTTATGAATTCTCTCATACCAGATACCATTACGATTTCGTTCTTCAAAGCGCACTACTTTTTGTATGAATTGATTTCATTTTCAGTTGTAATATTTTAGTTCATATTCTACCAAGTTAAGTTCGATGAAACTGACTTTCTTTTTTACCATACTTACCGCCCATTCTTTTTTACCAAAATCGGCATTACAAGATCTATTTTAACTCAATTTATAGCTTTGCTTGAGACAAAATAAGGGTTCACTTTCGTTGTGGGTGTCACCTATAAAGACGAAAAAATCATTTCACTGACAAGTCTTGGAAAGAATTCTGAAAACTGTACCACCTGTGAGTTGATAACGAGAAGCGCTCCATATCCGGTGATCCACCTCATCCGGGCCTCGAAGGTATTGTTGTCTAGTCGGAGAGGAGAAGTCATCTTGAGGCCTCCCCCCTGAGTACATCCACATCCCCTGGCCACGCTCCTGGAGAGACTGGATCTGCCGACTATTGACTTGTTGTTTGAGATCCATTATTTCCTTCCAAAGTTTGCATGTGAGAGCTAGAGCTCCGATCACCCATGGATACTTCCTGGCTGCGGGGAAAAAGCAACACTCTTTTTCATGTTATCATAAGAGAGATATCTAGCATTAGGAGGTATGGCCGAATTCGGTGTGGCTGAGCTCTGGAGTTCCTCAAGCATGGCTCCAGGTTGAGGGCGAGAGGTAACTTCTTGATCCTCCTCCATGTCATCCACTCTTTTCAGGTCAGCCTCCATCTCTTCCTCCGTTGACCACCCAAAGTGGTCAGCTTCGCTGTATGCTCTTGGGTCCGGTATCGGGTGAGAGACACGACTCTCCCCGAGTGACTCTTGCGAGGACATCTTGCTCCAAATCTTTTGCAGAATTTGCTAAACACAAGAACATAGGATTTTGTTGTGATAGGGTGGTCAAAACCTTCGGGAGATTATATAATGAATTTTTACCGACCAAAAGGAGTGTACTGCAAGAAAACAGAGTCTGGAGGGCACACGAGGTGGCCACAAGCCCGGGAGGCGCACCCATGGGGTAGGGCGCGCCCCCCGGGCTTGTGGCCTCCTCATGCACTTTTTGGACTACTTTTTATTTTCCTAATTTTTTAAATATTCCAAAACAGAGTAAAATTGCTTTTGGGAAACTTTTGGAGTCGATTTACTTACCTATCACATACTTATTCCTTTTCGGAGTCCGGAGCGTTCTGGTAGATATCCCTTATGTACTCATCCGGTTATGGTATTAATAATATTGGTTTCAACATTTATGGGAGTACCTGATATATAATGTTTGATTCTTTGCACGTTTACCACCTTCGGGTTAGTTCTTTCGGTGTTGTTGATCTTGATGGCACCGGAATGGTAAACTTCCTCGATAATGTAAGGCCCATCCCATTTAGAGAGAAGGTTTCATGCAAAAAATCTTAAACAAGAATTGTATAGCAAGACATGGTCACCTACATTAAATTCACACTTTTGTATCCTTTTATCATTTCATCTTTTAACTTTCTCTTTAAACAATTTGGCATTCTCATAGGCTTGGGTTCTCCATTCATCAAGTGAGCTAATGTCAAATAACCTCTTCTCACCGACAAGTTTGAAATCATAGTTAAGCTCTTTAATTGCCCAATAAGCTTTATGTTCTAGTTCAAGAGGTAAGTGACATACTTTTCCATAAACCATTTTATACGGAGACATACCCATAGGGTTTTTATAAGCAGTTCTATAAGACCATAATGCATCATCAAGTTTCTTAGAACAATTCTTTCTGGATCTATTGACAGTCTTTTGCAAAATCAACTTTATTTCTTGGTTACTCAATTCTACCTAGACTGAAGATGATATGGAGATGCAATTCTATGGTTAACATTATATTTAGCGAGCAATTTATGGAAAGCACCATGAATAAAGTGTGAATCATCATTAGTCATTAAATATCTAGGGACTCCAAACCTCGGGGAAATAACTTCTTTAAGCATTTTAATGGAGGTGTTATGATCATCACTACTAGTTGGAATAGCTTCTACCCACTTAGTAACATAATCAACAACAACCAAAATATGTGTATACCGATTAGAGGAAGGAAAAGGTCCCGTATAATCAAATACCCAAACATCAAATGGTTCAATAACGAGTGAATAATTCATAGGCATTTCCCGATGTCTACCAGTATTACTGATTCTTTGACATTCATCACAAGCCAAGACAAACTTACGAGCATCCTTGAAAAGAGTAGGCCAATAAAAACCAGATTGTAATACCTTATGTGCAGTTCTATCTCCAGCATGGTGTCCTCTGTAGGCCTCGGAGTGACACTTGCGTAGGATATATTCCTGTTCATGCTTAGGTACACAACATCTAATAACACCATCTACTCCTTTATAAAGGTGTGGGCCATCCCAAAAGTAATGTCTTAAATCATAGAAAAACCTTTTATTTTGTTGGTACGTGAAACTAGGTGGTATAAATTTAGCAACAATATAATTGGCATAATCAGCATACGAAGGAGTACTACGCGAAACATTTATTACAACTAATTGTTCATCAGAAAAGCTATCATATCAATAGGTAGTGGGTCATCAAGAATATTTTCTAACCTAGACAAGTTGTATGCTACGGGGTTCTCAGCTCCCTTTCTATCAATAATATGCAAATCAAATTCTTGTAGCGAGAGAACCCACCTAATAAGTCTAGGTTTAGCATCTTTCTTTTTCATAAGCTATTTAATAGCAGCATGATCAGTGTGAACAATTACTTTGGAATCAACAATATAAGATCTGAACTTATCACAAGCAAACACAACTGCTAGAAATTCCTTTTCAGTAGTAGCATAGTTTCTTTGAGCACTGTCTAGAGTTTTACTAGCATAATGGATAACATTTAAGTTCTTATCAACTCTTTATCCTAGAACAACACCAACAACATAATCACTAGCATCACACATAATTTCAAAGGGTAGGTTCCAATCAGGTGGTTGAACAATATGTGCAGAAATTAAGGCTTTCTTAAGTATTTCAAATGCTTCTACACAATCATCATAAAAAACAAATGGAACATCCTTTTGCAAGAGATTAGTAAGAGGCCTCAAAATTTTAGAGAAGTCTTTAATAAACCTCCTATAGAAACCAACATCACCAAGGAAACTTCTTATACCTTTGATATCTTTAGGACACGACATTTTTTCAATAGCATCAACTTTAGCTTTATCAACTTCAATACCTCTTTCAGAAACTTTATGCCCCAAGACAATACCTTCATTAACCATAAAGTGGCACTTCTCCCAATTCAAGACAAGATTAGTTTCTCCACATCTTTGCAAAACTCGATCAAGGTTGCTTGATCAATCATTAAAAGAAGATTCATAAACGAAGAAATCATCCATGAAAACCTCAACAATCTTTACACAGAAGTCACAGAATATAGCAGTCACATCTTTGAAAAGTAGGAGGTGCATTGCATAAACCAAAAGGCATACGTCTATAAGCAAAGGTACAGAAAGGGCAAGTAAAGGTAGTTTTTTCTTGATCCTCGTGTGACACAGGTATTTGGGAAAAACCAGAATAACCATCTAGAAAGCAAAAGTGTGTATGTTTTGATAGTCTTTCTAGCATTTGATCAATAAAAGGTAGAGGATAATGATATTTCCTAGTAGCTTTGTTTAATTTTCTAAAATCAATAACCATTTTATAACCTATGACAATTCTTTGCGGAATCAATTCATTTTTATCATTAGGAACAATGGTAATACCTCCCTTCCTAGGGACACAATGAACATGACTTACCCATCTACTATCAGCAATAGGATAAATTATACCCGCTTCCAGGAGCTTTAGTATTTCATTTCTTACCATTTCTTTCATTTTTCAATTCAACTGTCACTGGTGATCAACGACTGGTCTAGCATGAGGTTCCATATTAATTTTGTGCTAACATAGTTGGACTAATGCCCTTACAATCATCCAGAGTATATCCAATAGCTGCAAGGTGCTTCTTCAGAGTTTTCAATAATTTCTTTTCCTCATGCCCTGAAAGGTTAGCACTAATAATAATAGGATATATCTTTTTCTCATCAAGATAAGTATATTTTAGAGTATCAGGTAATTGTTTAAGATCGAATACAGGATCGCTCTTGGATGGCAGAGGATCGCTCTTGGATGGCAGAGGATCTCCAAGAGTTTCAACACGCAAACTGTGTTTCAAAATAGGCATTTATTTAAAGAAAATGTTGTCTAATTCCTTTGTTTCATTTATGAACATATCGTTTTCATGGTTTAGCAAATATTATTTAAAGAAAGGATCAGTAGGAGGCACGACAATAGAAGCAAGACCAATAATTTCATCTTTATTAGGCAATTCTTTATCATGGGGTTGTCTATGATATTTGGAGAAATTAAAATCATAACACACATCCCCAAAACTTACACTATCAGTTTCTTTCTCACAATCTATTTTAGCATTAACAGTATTCAAGAAAGGTCTACCAAATATGATAGGAGAAAAATCATCTTGTGGGGAACCAAGAACTAGAAAATCAGTAGGGTATTTTATTTTTCCACACAAGACTTCAACATCTCTAACAATCCCAATTGGTGAGATAGTATCTCTATTGGCAAGCTTAATAGTCACATCAATATCTTCTATTTCAGCAGGTGCAATATCATTCACAATTTCTTGGTAAAGGGAATTGCACTCACACTAGCACCCAAATCACATAATCCATGATAACAATTATCTCCTAGCAGAAACAATAGGCATACCAACAACAGATCCATGTTTATCTTTTTCTTCGGGTTTAGCAATTCTAGCAGCTTCATCGCAGAAGTAAATAACATGCCCATCAATATTATCGACCAAGATATCTTTAACCATAGCAATGCTAGGTTCAACTTTAATTTGTTCAGGGGGTGTAGGTGTTCTAGTATAACTCTTATGAACCACAGTTGAAGCTTTAGCATGTTCCTTTATCCTAACAGGGAAAGGTCGTTTCTCAATATAAGCAGTAGGAATAATAGGATCAACATTATAAGTAATAGTTTCCTCTTCAGCTTTAATAGGTTCTACTACTTTTACTTCAATGGGAGGATGATATTTAAACCACTTCTCCTTAGGGAGATCAACATGAGTAGCAAATGATTCACAGAAAGAAGCTACTATCTCAGAGTCAAGTCCATACTTAGTGCTAAATTCATGAAAAGCATTGGTATCCATAAAAGATTTAACACAATCAAACTTTAGGTTTATACCTGACTCCTTACCTTTTTCGAGCTCCCAATCTTCAGAGTTGTGTTTAATTCTTTCCAAGAGATCCCATTTGAATTCAATAGTTTTCTTCATAAAAGAACAAGTACAAGAAGTATCGAGCATGTATTGATCATTACGAGAAAGTCGAGCATAAAAGTTCTGAATAATAATTTCTCTTGAGAGCTCATGATTGGGGCATGAATATAACATTGACTTAAGCCTCCCCCAAGCTTGGGAGATACTTTCTCCTTCACGAGGCCAAGAATTATATATATATATAATTCCGATCGTGATGATCCAGATGCATAGGATAAAACTTCTGATGAAATTCCAATTTCAATCAGTAATTTGATATCTACTATGCAATCTTTCTTCTTGTAGACTCATGTTGCGCCTCCAAGCGCAGAGTTTTGTAGGACAGTAGCAAATTTCCCTCAAGTGGATGATCTAAGGTTTATCAATCCATGGGAGGCGCAGGATGAAGATGGTCTCTCTCAAACAAACCCTGCAACCAAATAACAAAGAGTCTCTTGTGTCCCCAACACACCCAATACAATGGTAGATTGTATAGGTGCACTACACTACTGCAGGATGCTGCTGACGCGACACTACGATCAGAGACCCTTCGACGAAACTGTGTGCGATGCAATAATTGCAAACGGTGGTGTAAAAGAACTGTCAAAAAAGGTGTAAAACATTTGCGATGGCGGAGCCATCAAACACGGTTCAGATTTTAGTTGCGTGTGTGATGCAGGGCATACGGTTCAGTTCAATGAACTATTTGCGATGAGAAGGAACAAAAGAAACGGGCAGCCAGATGAAGGTGTGTGCGATATACAGCATATGGGTCACTCGGATGAACTGTTTGTGCTGAGGGGGAACAATAGAAATGAGCAGCTAGATAAAGGTGTGTGCGATTGAGGGCATACTCTTCAGAAGTATTAACTGTTTGTGATTAGGCAACATAGCAGAAACGGGCCACCCAGATCAAAGTGTCTGCGATTGATGGCATACACTTCACACAGATGAACTGTTTGTGATTAGCCACAACAAACTGAAACAGTTAGATATATCAAGGTGTGTGCGCTAGACGGGCACACATATTCTAATTAAAAGAAGCGTGTGCGATGGTAATAACGAGCGCGCACGGTTGTTGGAACAAGACGTGTGCTTCCATTGCCTATTGCGGTGCACCGTATGGTGCAAACGTCACATACGCGGCCGAGAAGGCGTACGTGCCCATGTTACACCTTCCGGGAATAATGTCGCACTTATAATCGTCATTAAATTTTGAGCATGCGTCCCGTCACATTCCAGATTGCAAACCTATTCACACCGATCAAAACCTAAAAGGTTCCCACTTAGGAGGGTATTAGTACTCAGTTATAAATACTACTACTCCAAGATGACTGCACATTCCTCCTCAACTCCTCATCCACAAAAACGAACAAGTCATTCATCATCGTTCCCTTGCGTCAGCCATGGCCAGCTTGAGTTCTGGATCGAGAAATTGCCACCAGGGAGATGTGAGCATGGAAGCGAAAGCACGAGAGATGTACCACCTTGCCGCGAACGCAGTAGGCATGTCCCGCAACGTGGCTGTAGCAGCATAGAGGTCCCATCGCGCCGCCGAAGCAGCACGTAGGTCCTGTCGCACCATCGATGCGGCATACTGGTCCGGCCGCGCCGCGGAAGCAGAAGAGATGTCCTGTCGCGCCGCGGAAGCATAAGAGTTGTCTCGCCGCGCCGTGAATGAAGCAAAGATGTCCTCCCGCGTCGTGGCATCCCGGGAAAATGTCTTGCAGGCAGGCGAAGACTCTTACAAGCACATGCATGCGATCGTCCATAGCTAGATGGATCAGATCTCCGGCTAGGCGAGGTTGCAGGACGACATGAAAGCCTCTTTTGCTGGCGTCATCCGGCAACTAAATGAGAGCAATGTGAAGCACCAGGCCGAGCGCGACCTGCTGAGGGCGAAGTTCATCGGAAGTGCGGAGCAACAGGAGGAGACCACTTCCTTGTTGAAGAGAACTGGCGTCATCGTCGAGAAACTTATGGACGAGAATGCCATGCTACGCATCGAGCGCAGAAGGCTGGTGGAGGAATCCGTGAATGCTCTCAAGCAGCATCTTGAGGACAAGAAAGAGCTCATCACCACTCACCGCGAAGACTAGTTCCCGCGGTCTGCAACAACACATCAAGAAAGCAGAGATCAGCGAGCCAAATCGTTGTCTTCCTTCGTCTTTTGCCCTTGTGTATTTCGGGTGTTGCCGCATGTGGCTTTTTTAATTATTTTCCTTTCTTTGCGGGGATTTTAATTATGTTCCTAAATATGTAAGATAATTATTATCCACAGTCATCGTCCTTATATTCATCATCCTTTCTATAAGTCACAGTCAATGCTATATAGGTCCGTCGGATCTTACATCAAGAACCGTGCAAAACTTTCTTTTCAGATTTTCATTTTTCTTTCTTAAATCTCAGTCCAGTGAGACATATAGGCACGCCGTAGAACAGGGGTTCGTGCGCCATTAATAGAGAAGTTGGGAGGGAGGTGTGCGGCGGGTGATGAAGCTATGTACCTAAGGTAGGGGCATGGACCTGTCCTAAGTACCCTACCCAAGGACATCCCTAGAAGAAGTCACCTTTCAATCGACTTGGAGGTATCCGATTCGACGGATTCAAGACACTCGACCACGAAGCAATCACTCGACCAAGATCCAACCACTCGACTGCCAGGAGATCTAAAGTCACCCTGCACACAAACGGTCGGTCATTAAGTAGCTTTTATGGTCATCATAGCACTTTATTAGGGGCGTTACCAGTAACCCCCAATCTTAATGTACTTTAAACCCTGCATTATTGAGGGCTAGAGGGGCCTGGCAAACTCTATATAAGCCACCCCCCTCAGTATCAAGGGTTCGCACCCCTGTTATTCACACACACATAATTCAGTCGACCGCCTCCGGGCACCGAGACGTAGGGCTGTTACTTCCTCCGAGAAGGGCCTGAACTCGTAATCCTCGTGTGTTTACAATTCCTCCATAGCTAAGATCTAGCCTCTCCATACATACCCCCCTACATCACTGTCAGAGTCAGAACCACGACAGGTGGCGCCCACCATGGGGCTAGGAGTCTTAGCGCCTAGTTGGAGAAGTTGCGATTTTTTCCGATCTCCTTGATCATGGTTTCGGGCGGAGCTTTGGTGGAGGGCCGCGAGATCCGTCTCGGCGCGCTCACTTTCATCGCCGACGACTCCGCTTGGCTTCAGGAGGCTCCACTCGACGTCGACGCGCTCCCCGTCCGCGGGGCGACGCACTTTCGCGCATGCGTCCGTGGTGTCCTTCTGCGGCAGCCGTCAACCCAGTATCGGTCGGCTCCTGTGGCATCTCCCCGCCCTATTTCTCGCCGGCGCAAGCGCTCCGGTCGGTCGAGGCTTCAGAGGTGGGTGAGGCATGCGGTGGCCCGCCAGTTGGCCACCCCACAAGTCGTGACAATCGAGCCCGACGAATCCCTCTACGGCCTGTTCGACCTGTCGACTGGCTCCGCAGAGACCGCATCCGAATGCGACAGCAGTGACCCAGCTGCAGAGGTTCTGGTGAACGATGGGCCACACAGTCCTCCCGGTTTCCCCCGCGCTGACGGAGGCGCGGATGGGGGCGACCCGTCGCGTCCTCACGAGGAGTATCTCCCCGAGCCTCTCACGTCATTGCAGTTGGAGGAGCTTCGTCGCCGGAACATGGATGTACTCCAACTCCTATCGTTGGAGAAACCCCCGAGGCCCGAGCCTTGGAGGACGCGCGCTTGGCTAACTTGGCCGAGTGCACTCGACTGGAGAATCTCCAGTGAATACTCGACGAGCGAGCGCGTCAATGGGCTCCAGAATCCAGTCAACGTCAACTCTTTCCGCCCCCGCAAGTATATCATACTCCGATTCAGAATTTGGCGGCTGCGGCCCGTATAGCAGAGTCGATTCAGCCCTCCCAGTCAGAGGCTGGCAGAGGCTTGTTGCAAATCAGAGCGTTGCTCTGGGCAGCGGGAGACCAGAATTCAGCTGTTTCTCAGTCGCGGAACAGGGTCCACAGTCGATCCGTTGCATCGGATACAGTCCAGTCGGCTCACAGCCCAAGATCACCTCCGAGGCGTGAGGGACGTGGAGACCGGCGTGATCAGTACAGAAGGAATGAGCAGTATGATCACCGATTCGATCGTGATGATCGACGTCGAGTGCCAACCCCTCCCCCGAGGAGTGGATCATATGTGCCTCGACAACAGGTTGACAGACGCCCTCATAGTGTTGGGCGGAGAATTCCAGTCGACCCCAGGGAACCAGGCTTTGATGCGAGATCCATTCTCGTTCAAGGTTTGGTCGACAGGAATATAGCTCACCGAGAAGGCCATGACAGAGATGCACCTTCCAGTAGTAGAGTACATGTTTCAGGGCCGGAGTGTTTCAGTCGAGCCATCAGAGTCGCTGTAATTCCTCCCAACTTCAGGTTGGCGACTGGAGTTAGTAAGTTCACCGGTGAGTCCAAGCCCGATACTTGGCTCGAAGATTACCGAGTGGCTGTCCAGATTGGCGGTGGGAATGATGAGGTAGCCATGAAGCACCTGCCTCTCATGTTAGAAGGCTCGGCCAGAGCATGGCTGAATCAGTTAGCACCCAGCAGCATTTACACTTGGGAGGATCTCTCCCGAGTGTATGTCACCACATTTGAAGGAACATGCAAGCGACCTACAGGCCTTACGGAATTGCGGTCTTGCGTGCAGGAACCGAATGAAACTCTGAGGGATTACATCCAGAGGTGGATCACATTGCATCACACAGTTGAAAATGTGCCAGATCATCAAGCAGTTTGTGCCTTTAAAGATGGCGTTAAGTACAGAGAATTGAATCTGAAGTTTGGTCGAACCGGAGAGATGTCTCTGAATCGGATGATGGAGATCGCCACCAAATACGCTAATGGTGAAGATGAGGATCGACTTTGGAGTGGCAAGCATAAAGCAGTCGCCCAGGAAACTGAAGGAAATTCCAGTCGAAACAGAAGCGGAAAGCCAAGCCAGCCGCTCCTGGGGAGGCCCTGGCCGTAACCCATGGAAAATTTAAGGGAAAACCCAAAGGACCTTGGAACCCCAAGAAAGTTAAAGACCAAGATGGAAATGATGTTTTGGATCTACCATATCACATCCACACCAAGAAAGATGAAGAGGGTAAACTCATTTACCCAAAGCATACCACTCGGCAGTGTCGGCTTCTGATCCAGCAGTTTCAGGGCAAGCAGTCCAAAGATAAGGAAAATGAGTCAGACAAAGTTGAGGACAAGGAAGATAGTGACGATGGGTACCCCCGGGTCAATTCCACCCTGATGATTTTTGCTGATGTTGAGAGCAAAAGTCGACTGAAGGTTATTAACCGTGAGGTAAATATGGTTGCTCCGACAACACCCAATTATCTGAAGTGGTCCCAGACTGCCATCACATTGGACCAGTCTGATCACCCTACGCACATTGCCACCCCTGGGAGGCAAGCTCTGGTGGTCGACCCAGTTGTCGAAGGCACTCGACTGACCAAAGTCCTGATGGATGGAGGCAGCGGTTTGAACATACTGTATGGAGAAACATTGAAAGGGATGGGCATTCCGATGTCCAGGCTCAGTACCAGTAACATGAGTTTCCATGGAGTCATTCCTGGGAAGAAAGCCGAGTCACTCGGCCAAATTGCTCTTGATGTGGTTTTCGGTGATTCCAAGAATTACCGCAAGGAAAAGTTGACATTCGAAGTTGTGGATTTCCAAAGTGCTTATCACGCCATTTTGGGCAGGCCAGCTTATGCACGCTTCATGGCTCGACCATGTTATGTGTATCTCAAATTGAAGATGCCTGGTCCCAAAGGTGTGATCACTGTTATAGGCAATCGGAAGAAAGTAGAAGAGTGTTTTTAGAAAGGCTCAAAGATTGCCGACGCTCAGATGGCAGTGGTCGAGCTGCAAGAGTATCAGAAGACTGCAGATCCGAGTGAGTTGCTACGAGCTAAGAAGCCTGCTTCAGAATCAGCTTTTCAGTCATCCGGTGAAACGAAGGCAGTTCACATTCACCCGACCGATCCAAATGCTACTCCGACTCACATCTCAACGACGCTCGACTCCAAATAGGAAGAAGCGCTCGTCCAGTTCCTCCGTGAGAACCGGGACATCTTCGCAGGGAAGCTTGCTGACATGCCTGGAGTTCCCAGGGGGCTGGCTGAGCACCGTCTACGAGTCGACCCAAAATTTAAACCTGTGAAAGAACATCTTCGATGGTCCGCTGTCCAGAAGAGGAAGGCCATTGGCGAGGAGGTGGCTCGGCTCTTAGCAGCGGAGTTCATCCGAGAAATTTACCACTCTGAGTGGCTCGCCAATGTTGTCATGGTCCCCAAGAAGGACAAGTCACTTCGCATGTGCATTGATTTCAAGCATATCAATCAGGCCTGCCCGAAAGATCATTTTCCTCTCCTCCGCATCGACCAGATAGTCGACTCGACTACGGGATGTGAGCGTTTGTCTTTTCTAGACGCCTATTCCGGGTACCATCAGATCCGTCTGTACGGGCCCGACGAGATCAAAACAGCTTTCATCACTCCATTCGGGTGCTTCTGTTATGTCACCATGCCGTTCGGCCTCAAGAATGCCGGAGCCACGTTCATGAGGATGATTCAGAAGTGTTTGCTCACTCAAATCAGTCGGAATGTGGAGGCATACATGGATGATATTGTGGTTAAGTCACAGAAGGGTTCCGACCTGCTGACTGACCTTGCTGAAACCTTTGCCAACCTCAGGAGGTATGGTATCAAGCTCAATCCGTCAAAGTGCACATCGGAGTTCCAGGTGGGAAGTTACTCGGTTTTCTCGTTTCCGAACGGGGAATCGACGCCAATCCTGAAAAAATTGGTACTATACTCTGGATGAAACGTCCTGTGCGTGTGCATGACGTCTAGAAGCTTACAGGATGCTTGGCCGCTTTAAGTCGATTCATCTCTCGCCTCGGTGAAAAGGCATTGCCTCTTTACCGACTGATGAAGAAGTCCGACAAGTTTGAGTGGACTTCAGAAGCTGATGCAGCATTTACAGAGCTCAAAGCTCTGCTCTCCACCCAGCCGGTGCTTGCTGCCCCAATCAGCAAGGAGCCTTTGCTGCTTTACATGGCAGCCACAGGACAAGTTGTCAGTACAGTACTTACAGTCGAGCGGGAAGAAGAAGGAAAGGCCTTCAAAGTTCAGCGCCCAGTATATTATGTTTCTGAAGTTTTGACTCCTTCAAAGCAAAGATATCCTCATTACCAGAAGCTTGTATATGGGATTTATATGACCACGAAGAAGGTTGCACATTACTTCTCTGATCATTCCATTACAGTCATCAGCGATGCTCCACTATCAAAGATTTTGCACAATGCAACTGGCCGAGTGGCCAGATGGGCGATTGAACTTCTTCCCCTAGATATCAAGTTTGAGGCAAAGAAAGCTATCAAGTCCCAAGCAATTGCAGATTTCGTCGCCGAGTGGATCGAACAGCAACTTCCGACTCAAGTTCACTCGGAGCACTGGACCATGTTCTTCGATGGATCTAAGATGCTGAATGGTTCCAGTGCTGGGGTAGTATTGGTTTCCCCCCAAGGAGATAAGCTCAGATATGTTCTCCAAATTCACTTCGATTCCTCCAATAACGAAGCAGAATATGAAGCACTTTTGTATGGGTTGCGCATGGCCATTTCACTCGGCGTTCGTCGCCTCATGGTCTATGGCGACTCAGATTTGGTTGTTAATCAGGTGATGAAGGAGTGGGACGTCAGAAATCCAGCTATGACTGGTTATTGCAATGCAGTGAGAAAGTTAGAGAAGAAATTCGAGGGGTTAGAGCTTCATCACATCCCCCGACTGAAAAATCAAGCGGCTGATGATTTGGCAAAGATAGGCTACAAGAGAGAAGCCATCCCCGGCAATGTGTTTTTGGAACACATCCACTCGCCATCAGTCCAAGAAGATCCTTTTACAGATGAAGCCCCGCAGCCAAAGAGTGCCACAGATCCGACTGAAGTTGAAATTCCGGCAGTGGTTGACCTAATCATGGAAGTTTTGGCAATCACCCCCGACTGGACGATACCATACATCGCGTATATCCTGAGAAAGGAACTCCCGGAGGACAAAGAAGAGGCTCGACAGATCGTCCGTCGATCCAAGGCCTTTACAGTCATAAAGGGACAGTTCTATAGAGAAAGCGCGACTGGAGTCGGTCAGAAGTGTATAACACCAGAAGAAGGTCAGATAATCCTTGATGACATCCACTCGGGGACCTGTGGTCATCATGCGTCCTCTCGGACCATTGTGGCTAAAGCATACCGAGCGGGATTTTACTGGCCAAGAGCGAATGAAATGGCAAAAGAGATAGTCGACAAGTGTGAAGGGTGCCAGTTCTACTGCAACATGTCGCACAAGCCTGCATCACCCCTGAAGACCATTCCACTCGCCTGGCCCTTCGCTGTTTGGGGACTGGACATGGTTGGCCCATTGAGAACAGGCAGGAGCGGTTTCACACATGTGCTTGTGGCAGTCGACAAGTTTACCAAATGGATTGAAGCTAAGCCTATCAAGAATCTTGATGCTTGCACTGCTATCAGTTTCGTCAGGGAGTTAACATTCAGATATGGAGTCCCGCATAGCATCATCACCGACAATGGGTCAAACTTTGATTCAGACAAGTTCAGAGCTTTTTGCGCCTCTCAAGGCACACGAGTCGACTACGCATTGGTCGCCAACCCCCAGTCGAATGGACAAGCAGAAAGGGAAAATGGTCTGATTCTCAAAGGACTAAAGCCTCGGCTGATGCGTGAACTCAAGCACGCAGCAGGCGCTTGGGTCGACGAGCTTCCGTCAGTTCTGTGGGGATTGAGGACCACCCCGAATCGGTCGACTGGAAGAACTCTGTTCTTTCTGGTTTACGGAGCGGAAGCAGTCCTGCCAAGTGATCTACTTCACAATGCACCCCGAGTCGAGCTTTATACCGAAGATGAAGCAGAACAAGCCCGGCAAGACGCAGTCGACCTCTTGGAAGAAGAAAGAGAAATGACTATGATCCGATCGACCATTTATCAGCAAGACTTGCGTCGATTCCATGCCAGAAATGTGAAGAGTCGAGCCTTCCAAGAAGGAGATTTGGTCCTCTGAATGGATCAACAGAAACCACACAAGCTCGCTCCTACTTGGGAAGGTCCCTTCATCGTCACTAGAGTCCTCCACAATGGAGCGTATCACCTTTACAATGTCGATCGCCAGATCGATGAGCCACGAGCTTGGAATGCGGAACTGCTCCGCCCCTTTTACACTTGAATTCTCACTCGAATGAGATGTTATAAGAAAAACTTCTGTAGTCTATTTATCAAAGACAAGAGTGTTACAATTCCTATAATTGTTGTCACCTTTGCTTGCGTGTGAAATCCCCCAGTGGCTGGTTTAGCTGCGAATCCATTTTGCCTAAGTTTGTAAAAAAAATCCTACCGAGTGGTGAGCCAGACTCCCACTCGGAGGCTTAGCTGCAGCCTAGTGCTCGCCTAAGTTTGTAAAAAAATCCTACCGAGTGGTGAGCCAGACTCCCACTCGGAGGCTTAGCCGCAGCCCAGTGCTCGCCTAAGTGTTTAAAAATCCTACCGAGTGGTGAGCCAGACTCCCACTCAGAGGCTTAGCCGCAGCCCAGTGCTCGCCTAAGTGTTTAAAAATCCTACCGAGTGGTGAGCCAGACTCCCACTCAGAGGCTTAGTTGCAGCCCAGTGCTCGCCTAAGTATTTAAAAATCCTGCCGAGTGGTGAGCCAGACTCCCACTCGGAGGCTTAGCCGCAGCCCAGTGCTCGCCTAAGTGTTTAAAAATCCTACCGAGTGGTGAGCCAGACTCCCACTCGGAGGCTTAGCTACAG
The DNA here is from genome assembly GCF_018294505.1 of Triticum aestivum. Taxonomy (NCBI): domain Eukaryota; kingdom Viridiplantae; phylum Streptophyta; class Magnoliopsida; order Poales; family Poaceae; genus Triticum; species Triticum aestivum. The sequence goes on from NC_057794.1 coordinate 355,490,494, forward strand.
CCCAGTGCTCGCCTAAGTATTTAAAAATCCTACCGAGTGGTGAGCCAGACTCCCACTCGGAGGCTTAGCTGCAGCCCTGTGCTCGCCTAAATATTTAAAAATCCTACCGAGTGGTGAGCCAGACTCCCACTCGGAGGCTTAGCTGCAGCCCAGTGCTCGCCTAAGTATTTAAAAATCCTACCGAGCGGTGAGCCAGACTCCCACTCGAAGGCTTAGCCGCAGCCCAGTGCTCACCTAAGTGTTTAAAAATCCTACCGAGTGGTGAGCCAGACTCCCACTCGCAGGCTTAGCTACAGCCCAGTGCTCACCTAAGTATTTAAAAATCCTACCGAGTGGTGAGCCAGACTCCCACTCAGAGGCTTAGCTGCAGCCCAGTGCTCGCCTAAGTATTTAAAAATCCTACCGAGTGGTGAGCCAGACTCCCACTCGCAGGCTTAGCTACAGCCCAGTGCTCACCTAAGTATTTAAAAATCCTACCGAGTGGTGAGCCAGACTCCCACTCAGAGGCTTAGCTGCAGCCCAGTGCTCGCCTAAGTATTTAAAAATCCTACCGAGTGGTGAGCCAGACTCCCACTCGGAAGCTTAGCTGCAGCCCAGTGCTCGCCTAAGTGTTTAAAAATCCACCGAGTGGAGAGAAAACCTCCCACTCGGAGGCTTAGCTGCAGTCCAGTACTCGCCTAAGTTTGAAAAAATCCTACCGAGTGGAGAGTAGACCTCCCACTCGGAGGCTTAGCTGCAGTCCAGTACTCGCCTAAGTTTGAAAAAATCCTACCGAGTGGAGAGCAGACCTCCCACTCGGGGGCTTAGCTGCAGTCCAGTAGTCGCCTAAGTTTGAAAAAATCCTACCGAGTGGAGAGCAGACCTCCCACTCGGGGGCTTAGCTGCAGTCCAGTACTCGCCTAAGTTTGAAAAAATCCTACCGAGTGGAGAGCAGACCTCCCACTCGGGGGCTTAGCTGCAGTCAAGTACTCGCCTAAGTTTTTAAAATCCTACCGAGTGGAGAGCAGACCTTCCACTCGGGGGCTTAGCTGCAGCCCAGTGCTCGCCTAAGTACGGAACACATCCCAATCCGCAAGGACAAAGAGGTGCCAATCGACTGCTACCTTCTCCTTCGGAGCTGCACCACAAATACAGAGTTATTTCGAGTGAAGAACAAATTCCACTCGACAGATAATTCATGAAGATATTCAACGATAAATCAAGTTCATATAAGATCCAAAGGTCCTAGACCGCAGATCAACGTACTCGAGCCTCCAGCTCGACAGAGTTTAAGGGTTACAAAATCCACTCGGCATTCCGAGGCAAATTTAAAGTGAAGCATAAAAGTTTTTATTCCTCGGGCGGAGGACTAGAAGGGGCGAAGAACTCGTCCAAATCGATCCCGCCTGCAATGCGAGTGGCAGCAGCAATGAAAGTCTCCATGAAGTCTTGAAAGTTGTGCTTCTTGGTATTGGCAACTTGGATGGTGGCCAACTTTTCTTCTCGCGCCTCCTTGCAGTGGACGCGGACCAAAGACAGAGCGACGTCAGCGCCACATCTAGCAGAAGATTTCTTCCATTCCGCCACTCGACCTGGGACTTCATTCAGTCGAGTCATCAGGGACTCGAGGTCATTCTGAAGCGTCGTCCTAGGCCAGAGCGACGTGTCGATCCGCGACATCGCAACCTTCAACCGAGCAAGATAGTCAACAACACCGGCAACACGAGATTCCAGTCGGAGCACGTTCGTAGCAGCCTCGTCCTTCACTGGAGAATTGATGGGGTCCAAGTCTGTCTCCACTCGACTGGTCTCCTCTTCGAAGTTCTGGCAGAATTCTGTAAACACAATTCAAGGATAAGTCAGTGGCTCTATGCAGGTTTGGTAACTGCAAGTCAGTCGGGCCGGAGTAATTACCCTCGAGCATGACGAACAGCTTCTTGGCGAGTCCACCGAGATAAGCCTCCAGATCGTTCCTCTTCCCTGCCAGTTCACTTGCCTTGTCATTCATAGCCATATTGCCATTCTTCAGACGGCTGACCTCTTGATTAGCCGCGTCGAGAGCAGTTTTCAGCCTGGAGTTTTCCTTTTCAAGAGTACCGATTGAAGCCAGTTTTTCTTCAGCAAGCTTCGTTTTGTTCAGGGCCTCCTTCTGCGCTTCGGCAAGGTCTTGATCCTTCTTCTTCAGAGCCTCCTCCATTTTGTCTGCGAAACAGCAAGTGAGATCAACATCGAGGATGGCCAGAAAGAAAGGACAGTCGACAAAAGCTCACCAGCCATACCTTTTGCTTCGTCCCTCGCCTTCTGCAAGTTCTCCTGAGCAAGCTTCAAGTCAAGGTTCAGCTGGATCTGTTTGTTCTCCAACTCAGTGTAGCGAGCCACAAGTTCGCAGGATTTCTGCAAAAAATCAGTCGACAAACATCCAAGATAAGTTGCTTCCGAGTAACCAAGAGACAATGATGGCGTTTCTAAGACTACAGCCGAATCAAAAACATTCGACAGTAGTCTCGGGGACTACACCCAGTGGGTGCACTCAGCGTGCCCCCACTGGTTCGACCAAAAAAATCGACTGCCCATAGTCGACCGTGTACAGTTCCATTCGACATGGCCTGACCAGACCGAGTGAAGAAGTTCAACTAAAGCAACACAATATAAAGACTACAGTCGACTGCCAGCAGTCCACCATAGTCTCGGGGACTACACCTAGTGGGTGCACTTAGCGTGCCCCCACTCGTCAAAAAGATTAATAGACACACCTAGTGGGTGTACAGATATAAAGATCTTCAGAAAAGAGATTCTTCAGATAGCATATCCTAATAGAACAAGCGATGAATCGACTGACCTGGACGTTGCTCTGAAGAGCTGAACTCGCGTCATAAGCTACTTGGCTGGCTTCCCGAACCACCTTCACTTGCTCCATCATGATCCCCGCCTGGCATATAGCCTCTTTAGCGGCACCCACTTGGTCCTCAAGGACGTGGTGTGTGGCAAAAAGCGAAGGCTGATTTGCAGTCGACGTCGAAGGCCGGACACTTGTCAGAGGTTCAGCGAAGGTCACAGAAGCCCGAGTGGTATCACCACCCTCCCGGACTATGGCCTCAGGCGCCAGAGTGCTTTGTGGGGTCTTGCCAGCCGGCGCCCTCCTGTTCCTTCGCGCCCTCAGCGATGCTTCGTCGTCATCATCAGGGAGGTCAATGACATGAGGAGGAGCTACAAGAAAATCCAATCGACCAGAATTATAAGAAATCATTAGTCGACTAAAAGCAGAGCATCAGTAATCGTACCGGGGTTGGAGGTAACAGTGTCTTCCATCTCTTGATCATCGTCCTTGGCGGAGATCTCCGAGGTGGCAGCACTGCAAATTTCAAAAGTCAGTTAGCTTATTCAATGAGTCGACCAAGAGTCCGTCACGTTCAACAAAGGAAAACAAATTCTACTATTACCCAGAAATGGTGGGGACAGTCATCTTCATCTTGGGCAGAGCCTTGGGCGGCTTGGACGGCCTCGCGCGTGGGTGCTTGGGAGCTTTTTCTGTTGGCGCTGGAGATGAGGTCGGAGGGCGCTTCGATGACTGCCCAACAGGGACAGTCGCCTTACCACGTTCCCGCGCAGGGTCGTGTGTAAGCTTGGATCGCCGTTCTGAGCGGGGAGGTTTGACTTCTTCCTCCTCCTCTTCACTGGAGTCATCGTCGTCATCCCCCTCTCCTTCGCCGTCAGATTCCCACTCTTCTCTCTCGTCTCCACTTTCGCCTCCGCTCGCCTCTCCTTCCTCGGCCTGCTCCTGTGCTCCATTGGGTGTCGAGTACATCTCAGTAATGGCCTAGAGGACAGCAAACAAGACAAAAGTCAATCGACTGATCCAAAGAGAACAAATAAAGAAAGCAAGATCACAGTAGGAAACGCGAGGTCAGATCTTGTCCACTTCATATGTTTGGTCGAGTGGAGGAATCCTCCTGGCTCCTCGGGGGTTATCCTTGTTCCCTGTGATACTCGACAGCCACCCTTCCAACATCTTGTCGGTGACCTCCTCTGGGTGAATCCGAGTGGTGTCTTCAAGACCCGAGTATAGCCACATCGGGTGGTCACGAGCCTGAAGCGGTTAGATGCGCCTTTGAAGGAAGACTTCCAACAAGTCCAAGCCAGTCACACCCTCACAGACAAGCTGAACCACTCGACCGACCAGCACCTTGACTTGCGCCTTTTCCTCCGGCGTCACTTTTAGAGAGGCAGGTTTTTGTGCTCGATTCAGAGAAAAAGGGGAAGCCCACTCGACTGTCCTGGGGTCACCTGGTCTTTACAGTAAAATCAAGTCGACTGCCACCCACGGACTGACTCGGGAAAAGTGATAGACGGAAAGGAACTTTTTTCCCTCATCTGGATCGCCAGGCCCCTGCACAGCTGGATCACCTACGTCTGTTCGTCACTCGACTTGGCCTTCTTGACCGACTGAGAGCGGCAAGTGAAGATGTGCTTGAAGAGTCCCCAATGGGAGCGGCAACCCAAGAAGTTTTCACACAAGGAAACGAAAGCAGCAAGATACACAATAGAATTGGGAGTGAAGTGATGGAGCTGCGCTCCAAAGAAGTTCAAGAAGCTCCAGAAAAAAGGATGAGGAGGCAAAGAGAATCCACGATCGATATGGGTGGTGAGGAGTACGCACTCACCATCAAGAGGCTGGGGTTCGACTTCTTTCCCCGGGAGACGCGCAGATTCGTGGGGAATGAATCCCTCCTCGACCAGATCATCGAGATCATCCTGCCGAATCACCGACGGCATCCAGTCGCCCTGGATCCAATCCTTGGGCAGAGCAGTCCTTGAGGAAGATCCGCCCCGAGCGGACTTCTTCCCCTTCCCCTGCACCGCCGCCTTCTTCACGCGCTCCAGAGCCGACGTCTTCTCCTTCACCATCGTCGCCGGTGAAGCTCGAACAGACCTACGGCACCAAGGTGAGAGCGGAGGTGGCGGAGGATCTTGTGAAGGAAGGGGGAAAAGTGAAGGCGCACTGTTCGGGGGTCCCGAGCCGGCAACTTATAAGAGGTCGCTTCCGAGTGGCTGACTGGTAGGCCCAGGCAATCCCGTCAAATCTCGCAACAGGCGCGCGCGGTACGTGGCGAAAAAGGTGGCGCGGGGATCAAGGAGCTTCCGTCCTATCCCATCTGATTACTGCGGCCGCCCCCATCCCGCGCGCTTCCCGAAATTCAAATCCCGCAAAATCTGCGGGCCGCAGAACAACTCGTCAAACAGAAGATCCCTTTCACACCGTCACACGGAACTTCACTAGTAAAGAAATTCACTCTACAAGAGGCCAAGAATGGATCAAGGCGACTGAAAGAAGTTGACGACATCATCCGTGACAATTGATCCAAAACAAGACGTTCATATAACATGAAGGACCAGTCGGAAAGATCCCCAACTCCTTCCCCACTCGAATCTCGATCCATTCGGGGGCTAATGATGAAGCTATGTACCTAGGGTAGGGGCATGGACCTGTCCTAAGTACCCTACCCAAGGACATCCCTAGAAGAAGTCACCTTTCAATCGACTTGGAGGTATCCGATTCGACGGATTCAAGACACTCGACCACGAAGCAATAACTCGACCAAGATCCAACCACTCGACTGCCAGGAGATCTAAAGTCACCCTGCACGCAAACGGTCGGTCATTAAGTAGCTTTTATGGTCATCATAGCACTTTATTAGGGGCATTACCAGTAACCCCAATCTTAATGTACTTTAAACTCTGCATTACTGAGGGCTGGAGGGGCCTGGCAAACTCTATATAAGCCACCCCCCCTCAGTATCAAGGGTTCGCACCCCTGTTATTCACACACACATAATTCAGTCGACCGCCTCCGGGCACCGAGACGTAGGGCTGTTACTTCCTCTGAGAAGGGCCTGAACTCGTAATCCTCATGTGTTTACAACTCCTCCATAGCTAAGATATAGCCTCTCCATACATACCCCCCCTACATCACTATTAGAGTCAGAACCACGACAGCGGGTACATGTCAAAGGGCTCTCCTCCTGATGAGCACGCGCAGGGGTCTGATCGCATGCCTCCCTTATTCAAATAGCTACCCCGCACAACACCTCCTAGCCAATAAAAAATTGGACACGTGGCGACACGTAATTGGTAAGTAGGATGCCCACGGTTTCAATAATACTTGTGTTTCTGATTTGTAACATGACAACACTTGTTCTAAAATGACTTTGTTGATTTTCATGCGTGTTTTGGATTTATAGGAATTAAAAAACCAAGTTACTCAATCTTTTCGGCTGAGCCACGATGCCCAGACGTTTGAATTTCATTCCCATTTCTTGAATGAGACCTACAAATTCACCCAAGGACACACATGTGATTTTCCAACCAACTTTGGTGCACTGGAGCATGTGCTTCTAGTTCAAATTTTAATTATGCACATTAAATGCGTAGAAAATCAATTAAGGTATAAAAAGCCAAACGAACCCAGAATAATTCCAAAATTTAGCATGATACTCCTATTTGGTCTAATCTACCTGTGTAAAAAAATTAAGGCGTGAGAAGGCAGTGTACGTATGTCGTTTCGCACACGGAGGTGACATGTTCCCTCTCGGAACCACGAGCCTTCTTGAGGGAAGCTCTGGTTTTCAAGAAGCTTACACCAAAGCTTGTTCCAATTCGGCCAAAAAAATTACCGCAACATGTTGGTGCCATGTCATGACACCATGCCAAGTTTCATGATTTTCAAGCGTGTTTTGGATTTACAGGAATTAAAAAACCAAGTTTCTCAATCTTTTCGGCCAAGCCACGACGCCCAGATGTTTGAATTTCATTCACATTTCTTGCATGGGACCTAGAAATTCACCCAAGGACACACATGTGATTTTTCAACCAACTTTGGTGCACTGGAGCATGTTCTTGTAGTTCAAATTTGAATTATGCACATTAAATGTGCAGAAACTCAGTTAATGTATAAAAAGGCCAAACGAACCTGGAATAATTCCAAAATTTAGCACAATACTTCTATTTGGTTTAATATGCATGTGTAAAAAAATAAGGTGAGAGAAGGCAGTGTACGTATGTCGTTTCGCACACGGAGGTGACACCTTCCATCTCGGAACCACGAGCCTTCTTGAGGGAAGCTCCGGTTTGCAAGAAGCTTACATGAAAGCTTGTCCCAATTCGGCCAAAAAAATTACCGCAGCATGTTGGTGCCATGTCATGACAATGCCAAGTTTCATGATTTTCACACGTGTTTTGTATTTAAAGGAATTAAAAACCAAGTTTCTCAATCTTTCCGGCCGAGCCACGATGCCCAAATGTTTGAATTTCATTCCCATTTCTTGCATGGGACCTAGAAATTCACCCAAGGACACACATGTGATTTTTCAACCAACTTTGGTGCACTGGAGCATGTGCTTGTAGTTCAAATTTGAATTATGCACATTTAATGCGTAGAAAATCAATTAATGTATAAAAAAGGCCAAACATACCCGGAATAATTCCAAAATTTAGCATGATACTTCTATTTGGTCTAATCTACCTGTGTAAAAAAATTAAGGCGGGAGAAGGCAGTGTATGTATGTCGTTTCGCACATGGAGGTGACATGTTCTCTCTCGGAACCAGGAGCCTTCTTGAGGGAAGCTCCGGTTTGCAAGAAGCTTACCCCAAAGCTTGTCCCAATTCGGCCACAAAAATTACCACCGCATGTTGGTGCCATGTAATGACACCATGCCAAGTTTCATGATTTTCAAACGTGTTTTGGATTTACAGGAATTAAAAAAACCAAGTTTCTCAACCTTTCCGGCTGAGCCACAACGCCCAGATGTTTGAATTTCATTCTCATTTCGTGCATAGGACCTAGAAACTCACCCAAGGACACACATGTGATTTTTCAACTAACTTTGGTGCACTGGAGCATGTGCTTGTAGTTCAAATTTGAATTATGCACATTAAATGCGCATAAACCCAATTAATGTATAAAAAAGGCCAAACGAACTCAAAATAATTCCAAATTTTAGCACGATACTTCTATTTGGTCTAATCTGCGTGTGTAAAAAAATTAAGGCAGGAGAAGGCAGTGTACGTATGTCATTTCGCACATGGAGGTGACACGTTCCCTCTCGGAACCACGAGCCTTCTTAAGGGAAGCTCCGGTTTGCAAGAAGTTTACACCAAAGCTTGTCCCAATTTGGCCAAAAAAATTACCGCAGCATGTTGGTGCCATGTCATGACACCATGCCAAATTTCATAATTTTCAGGCATGATTTGGATTTACAGGAATTAAAAAACCAAGTTTCTCAATCTTTCCAGCCAAGCCACGGCGCCCACATGTTTGAATTTCATTCACATTTCTTGCATGGGACCTATAAATTCACCCAAAGACACATATGTGATTTTTCAACAAACTTTGGTGCATTGGAGCATGTGCTTGTAGTTCAAATTTGAATTATGCACATTAAATGCCCAGAAACTCAATTAATGCATAAAAATGCCAAACGAACCCGATATAATTCCAAATTTAAACACGACACTCATGTACTAGTTGCATGTTCACTGTACGTAAATGTTCTAGCAATTCAAACCCCATCCTTTACCTCCGTAACACCATTTTGTCTTTCAAAACATAATGAAAAAATCAGGTATACCACAAACAGTTTACTAGAAAGAATCGTGTGGGATGCTATATAAAATATCTTGGCGCACCGTCTTGTCTGGCTTACGCAGGAAGCTTCATCGTCTACAGGTCACCGCCCCCGCTTGAACCACACTTGCGCGCCAGTTTCTTGCGGCACCGAGCGAATTTTTTGCCACCGTGGAAATATCTATCTCGCCGCCCCCTCCCTCCCACCAAAAGCCACATTTCCATTGTTCCTCCTTGCTTTCCAAGTTCAAACCTTCACTACTGCTTACTAGCAGCTCAGGCTCCTCTCCGTCGTTCCTTCTTCTTGCAGCGCTGCCTCCTCACCGGCTACCCTTCTTCTTGCAGCGCCGCCTCCTTGCCAGCTACCCTTCTTCTTGCAGCGCCGCCTCCTCGCCCGCGACCCTTCTTCTTGCAACGCGGCCTCCTCGTTGCCGACCCTTCTTCTTGTTGTGTGGCCTCATCGATATGGTCAGGTAATCCACACCCCACCCACACCATCTTCCTCCTTTCCCATCCCACATGCCTCGACCAACGGCGCGACACCTTCCACCGAAATCACTGCCCCCTCCTCCAATTAAGCGCCGCCCACAGCCATTTTGCACGAAGTATAACTAGAGCTCAGTAGCATGAGGCCGCATGCGCGCACGAGGTCGCTATGGCTGCCATGTGTGTCGACCGCCAGATCTTTGAGGATCACCTCGTCCTTGAGGCCACCGTCGACACCGCCACACGGTTGTCTACTTTAAAATATAGTTCGTGCTGTTTTCCCAAGGACACCGCCAGTGCCTTCTAGTGATTTGTCCTCTGTAATGTTAATATGCAATATGATGTTTAGTTAACAATTTGGTCCTCTGAAATGTAATGTTCACTTAACACTTTGGTCCAACAATTGCTACATTTCATAGTATTGTTCTCAAGCATTCTTTGTTTTGTTAACTGTCTTATCTTCTAGTACATGTTTCTATTCTGCAATGCCGTGCTCAGTTAACAATTTTGGTTCATTTGGTCTGCTATCCATTTAACTATTTAGTTCAATTCTGCAATTTGATTTTCATTTGTTGTGGGTACAATTTTGTATTGTTATGCATGTGACACCAATCGAATCTGGCTATACTCAATACATATTCTACTGATAGTATGGAAACTCTTAGTTAACCTGATCAAGATCTTCCTTATGTGTGTTGCAGGGAAAAAATGGGAGACACTGCGGTTTACCATCGAGGTTTGTTCAAGCAGGGTCCTTTGGCTAATAGCAAATTATTGTGCAGTTGTAGGAATCATTCTAATATTTAGGTTTCTTACAATTTGGTCTTGCACATGTAGGTCCTGCTCTCAGAGACTTAGACCCACTGTTTGACCCATTTTGCATATGGGTAAATGAGATGTCCATGAATATCAGTCAAGTCAAGAAACTCAGAAAGATTGTTAGGGTGAAGAAACTTGCGACTACAGCAAGATCTTTGTTTGCACAATGAAGAAGACATCAGTCAACTATAGGATGGTACTAACTCTTTTACCTTGTTTTTACCCCTTGCGCCATTTCAAAATTTATAACAACGATTTATGCATAGCTTTGTTTTTAGTACTTTTCAAAGCAGTTCACCGATGATTACCTCTCAAACCACCTGCATGGTCAAGAGGCAAGGAAGGTATTCATTCAACACCCACGGTACAATATTGAAGTCTTGCTGAAGAGGATGAAGGTTGGGCTGGCAATTATCCATAGCCACTGTCCTAAATTTGCAAGGACATTCAATATCACTGAAGGCTCAATATTTGCCTTCCGCTTTTGCAGTTTCCCAGATGAGATTCATTTGTCTATTTACCGTGTATGATGCTACTTTCCAAAGGTTTTTGATGCTGCATGTGAAACTTGGTGCTGTTGTGTAATGGCATAACTGAGTGCCGAAGCTATCTGATGTAATTCGATTATGAAATCCTGGTTGCTATTATACGGATATGAAATATCTAGTGTGTTTTATAAGAAATATCAATTTGATTAGTACATGGATTATCAATAATATGATAATTACCTTGTTTATTGGGGTTTTCTATTACAGACGGTTCCTCAGACATCACCGTGGGCGATGAACTCAAACAACCTGCACGGTTTCTAGAAAGTAGGCGTGTTCGATCAACTAACAATCAAACACGGCTTCCGGCAGCGAACTGTTTGCGTTAGGCCACCTTGCACAAACATTTCCACACAAAGAACTGTGTGTGATATACTGTCACAGCCCCAGATCAGCCCTTGTTTGTTTTTGCTTAAGCATCCATGCATCATGTTTAAATTTTATGAAACTTGAAATGGGGATGGCCTAAACCCTAGCATTAAAGGAATTCAAATAGGTTCAACTAAAAATATTTTTCAGTGAATCCAATTAGGCTTTAGAAAATGTTCATCATTTCTGGGGAAATGCTATAAACCATAACCAGAGGTGCTGCACATTTTCATGATATATTGGGCTCTGGATTTAAATCATACCTTATTTGCATTTGGGCATTTAAATTTTATATATTATATTAAATGTCCAAATATTCATGAACTGAAATTCTGGTTATTGGAAATAATCCAAATAATGGCCACAAGCAGTCTCATGATTTTTGAAAGTGCATAGGTATTTTTAATAAAGCCCAACAGTTTACAGAAAATTAGAAAACTAAAACAAATAAAAGAGAGAGAGAGGGAGTCGACCTGGGCCACTTACCTGTAGCCGGCCCAGCTTGACCAGCCCAGCCCACCTACCTCGCCGCTCGTCGTCTTCCTCAACCAGTAGGCAGAGGCGAGGCGTGGCGCGCGCCCGAGAGCCCCGGCCACCTCCTGCTTACCTGCTCGCCGCTGGAGGCACCCGAGGGTGCCACGCACTCCCCTCGACCCCTTGCACCTCTCGCCTCTCTCCCAGGACTCCCTCTCCCTCCTCTGCTCGCTTCCGCGGCGCCGCCGAGTGCTGCCGTTGACGCCGCTCACCACCACCACAGCCAACGCCTCTCCCTCAACCTCCCGATCAGCCCAGAGGCTCCGCCACTCCGTCCTCGACCCCCTCACCAAGCCACGCCCTCCAGAAGCCCCCGAACGTCCTCTCCGGGCTCGTTTCCTACCTCGGACCCGCCGGTCGCCGCCGCCCGATTCGTTGAACTCCGGCCGTTCCCGAGCAAGCCGAGCCCCTCTTCGTGATCGCGGTGAGCTCCTCCACCATTTCCCCCTCTTCCCCGCCTCGATTGCGCCCTGTAGCCTCGATCCCACCGGAGCCGGAGCTTGCTTGCTGTCGTCCATGTCTCTGTCGCGGCTAGAACCCACATGTGTCGCATCCGAGCACGCTGTCGTCCTCAGCGTGCTCCCAGGAACCCAAAGCACCTAACCACTCGTCCTCCCGTGCACCGCAGTGCCGGTCCCGCGAACCCCCGAGCTCCGGCCATCGCCTAAGTGGTCGCCGCCATCGACCCCGGCCTCCCCGTGCCCAGCTGCGTGCGCCCCTAGATGCGCGGGAGCACGGGCTCCCTCTTGGTGCCCTCAGCGCAACCAGCCGCGGGCTGTAGCGCCATTCCGAGCAACTCTGGCGAGGTCTCGCCGTCGCCGTGGTCGCCGGCGTCACTTGCTGACGTGGCTGGCTTAATTAGCCACTAAACACCGCACCGTGTCACTGGCACTGGGCCCCACGCTTTAATTAATCTTAGGTTATTTTCTGTTTAGTTTAATCTAATTGCAGTGGCCCCACGCATCAGTTTTGACCGTGCTGACGTGGCCGTTGACTGGGCCCACACGTCAGCAGCACTAACCAGCCCCAGTCACTGACCAGTGGACCCCACTGGTCAGGTTTGACCAGCAGCAGCGTCTTTTGACCTGCTGACGTCATAGTGACGCAATGCTGACGCAATAAGTATTTTCTGGATTTATTTTTATACAGGAAATTCCAGAAAATTGTATAAACTTCTAAAAATCATAGAAATTCAACCGTAACTCCAAATTAAATAATTTATATATGAAAAATTATCAGAAAAATTCAAGGAATCTATCTGTACCATTTTCATGCATGTTTGAACAATGTTTGTCCTCTGTTTTGGACAAAACAAATAAAGGGCATTTAAATAATCATATATGGAGTTGGAATTTGAATCATGTATTCAAACCAACTTCATTTAAATCATAGCTAGGTGCATTAGCTCAAAACACATTCATATTGCCATGTCATAGCATGCATCATATTGTGCATTGCATTGATCATGTTTCTTCTGTGTTTGCCGGTGTTGTTCCCCCTCGGTAGACGTTGTACCGACGATGTGATCGTTGACACTGATGAAGACTCAATGTTATCTTCAGAAGTGCCAGGCAAGCAAAACCCCTTGTTCATTCCGATACAATCCTACTCTCTCGCCCTGCTCTCTTTTACTGCATTAGGACAAAAACGAGTCATTTGTTACTTGCTGCGGTAGCTGAACCCCTTTATCCTCTGCATGACCTGTCATTGCCACAGTAAATAGATGAAACCCACTAGTATGAGTAGGAGTTGTTTGAGCCCTGTTGTGCCTACTCATTCATGTTTGTTTGTCATGCCTGCTACTGCTTAGAGTTGAGTATGCTGGAGGCCGTGCACTGCGCTGACCGGAGGGGTGGGCTGTGATGCGGTAGGCACGTGGCACGGTGTACCGGGCGCCCGTTGGTGTCTCGGGAACCCTGTTCACATCGTTTGGGGCTGTGAGCGAAACTTCGGCCGGATCTCCTCATGGATGGAACCCGAATAGGCGATAAACCTGGACTAGAGACTTGAGTGTTTAGGTAGGTCGTGGTCTACACCCACGTCGGCTTTCGCTTGAAGTCTGCCGAGCACATGTCGTGTGCAGACGCTAAGTGGTGGAAACATGTATGAAGAAGTACACCCCTGCAGGGTTAACATCATCTATTCGAATAGCCGTGTCCGCGGAAAAGGACTTCTGGGTTGCCTATATCAGTTCATAGAAAAGTGAAAGTGGATACTCTAAAATACGCAAGATAAGCGTGAGTGCTATGGATGGCGTTCTTGTAGGGAGACGGGAGCGGATCCATAGTGGTGTATTGATATGGTGAATATGTGGACTCGTGTGTGCCACCTCAAAAGAGTTACTTGCAGTCGTAGTTCAGGATAGCCACCGAGTCAAAGCTGGCTTGCTGCAGTTAAACCCCCACCATCCCTTTGTTTATAATGATGCATATGTAGTTAGTTCTGATGTAAGTCTTGCTGGGTACATTTGTACTCACGTTTGCCTATTTTATGTTTTTGCAGAGAGATTTCGGTCTCGCTAGTAGTTCCGCGTGGACTTCGACGTTTAGCTTGTTACCTCAGGTACGATCTTGTGCCCTCAGCAGGATCTGATAGATAGTCAGGCTTCTCAGCCTTTTTCATTTATAGATGTCTGTACTCAGACATGATAGCTTCCGCTTGTGCTTTGATTTGTATGCTCTGAATGTTGGGTCATGAGACCCCTGTTTGTAATATCTCGCTCCTCGGAGCCTAATGAATAAATACTTGAGTTGTAGAGTCATGTTGTGATGCCATGTTGTATTTGCACATATCGAGCATATTGTGTGTATGTTATTGAAATGCTTGGTATGTGTGGGATCTGACTATCTAGTTGTTTATCCTTAGTAGCCCCTCTTACCGGGAAATGTCTCCTAGTGTTTCCACCGAGCCAGGGTAGCTTGCTACTGCTCCAGAACACTTAGGCTGGCCGGCATGTGTCCTTCTTCGTTCCTGTGTCTGTCCCTTCGGGGAAATGTCACGCGATGGATACGGGAGTCCTGTTAGCCCGCTACAGCCCGGTTCACCGGAGTCCTGCTAGCCCAGTGCTACAGCCTGGATTCACTCGCTGATGACCGACACGTTCGATGCTGGGTCATGGATGCCTGTCCCTGTAAGTTTGTGCCACTTTGGGTTTACGACTAGCCATGTCAGCCCGGGCTCCTTATCATATGGATGCTAGCGACACTATCATATACGTGTGCCAAAAGGCGCAAACGGTCCCGGGCAAAGGTAAGACGACACCCGTGGGAATACCGTGCGTGAGGCCGCAAAGTGATATGAGGTGTTACATGCTAGATCAATGTGGCATTGGGTCGGGGTCCTGACAGCGTTGGTATCAGAGCTTGACTGCCTGTAGGATTACCAAGCCAAACTGGTCGAAGTTGAGTCTAGAAATTCTTTAGTTATATAAGGGAATTGATTGTGGGATGGAACGTAAGGCTCTTTTTACTCCTTATACCTTATGCCCTTCTGATCTGAGTCATCTTATCTTTCCTACGGGGTTAAGGAACTAGGCTTTCTCTTCTTTCTATCAGGATCACGTGTTACTAATCCGTAGACTTATAGAATTGTTGGACTTAAGCCTCTGTTCAGTTTCTACTACTTCCGTACGTTAACTGTTGATCTCGAAACCTTGATATTGTGCTTCCGAGTGGTTATGCCACCATTTTTCTGAATGTCTCAAATCTTTTCTGAGCATTTACAGCCGTTATGCCGTCCGAGTCATCCCAGGTTTCTAAACAGTCTGATGCATTTGCAAATCCCTTCTTCCCGTTCCCGATGTCCTTTTGGTCAGATTAATCACACAAATTAGTGAGTTGAGGTACTTTATTGCCTCGACATATATGTTGGAGTTAATATTTATGACCCTAAGTGCTTAGGGGATCATCTAGTGGTCTAGCCATGATCTGTGTTTCCAGTGTGATAATTCTGGCCGTCATTATCGAAAGCATCCCGTGATGTTATTAGTTAGTAGGCATTCTATTCTTGGGTTCTTGAACCCGAGATTCACTCTACCTACTTCATGTTGATAGTGTTGCTAGTTCCTTTAGGAAATTAGTAACTTTTGCATTAGTCCTCGAGGTCCATGGTATTTTCCTTCTTCCAAATACTATGAACCATTCTGGCAGATGTTTATTGGATCAATAGATCACATTTAGAGTACTCTTGAGGAGTTCTCCATTCATAAATTGTGACTCTGCCAGTCCTACCTCTCTGCATGGCTTATCCGGAAGAAACATGTTGAACTTGGTTCGACATACTAATCTATGCATCCACAACTCATAAAATTATATGTTCTTTGAGTTGTCCCTCTTAGTTGTATTCTGACCCCTGTCTATCATTTGATAGTCAAGAGTATGTGTGCATTCGTTCATCGATACCTATTACTCTTGTGGTCCGTCAAGCCATTCTATTCCGGAATGACTAGGAGAAACAAACTCCAGTACCTCTTCCATATCCAGGATTGGGTCAAAGAAGTTGTGCTCCACAGAACAAATTGCTAATCCAGCTTTTGTTCTACTCTACCTTGGAGTATTACCATCTTTTATATCGGGATTATTGTAGGAATTGCACACCATCCTATGAACTCTTGGCACAGTGATACTTCTTGCCATCATTGTTCATTCCTCGGTTCCTGTGTTATTATAACCGGAATGCCGACAAGTGAATCGTGATGTGTGAAATCAATACTCCTGGCAACCTTGTTGCTTGGTAGTTAAATGGACAATAACCTCATTCTTAACGTGTTGGTTTTTGAATCATCCTTCTAAGACTGATCGTGCTACCTAGTCCTTATTTCGGTGCACCCTTCGATTGATGAGTTAGGATCTTGTCAAGTCCTCACCCATTTGATCATATCATCTTGCCCTCAAAAGCGAGATTGTTCTCGAGCTTAGTAACATACCGGTGGTTCGTGATTTTCCGAATATCTTCTCGGAAGTATTACCAGGTTGTCCCCTGCCTGTTATGTTGAGCTCGTGATCAAGTTGGTTTATCCTGTAAACCACTTTTTCTCCAAGAATCTGTGTTGGATACCCCTGAGCTAGTTTGTTAAGCCAAACAACAACTTGGAGAGTTGGAAGATAAAAGCTTACCTGACTTAGTTCATTTCAAAGGGATACCCTTTGTATGTGTGTGTTGAAGAAAGTTGATATTTCATCGACTGACCCTCGTGATCAGTTAATGGACCTATCATCTTGTCCAACCTTTGATTTGGGTGTGGGCTATCCTCAAATCAAGTCAGAACCAACGATGTTCATAATGTTGTCTTACTCGTGGTTTTTCCTCGAGCATACACCATTATATTCTTTGGTCTGACCAATGCTATCACCGTGTTCACTTAACTATGGAATTCCTTTTAAAAGGAAACCCGAATGAATTGTTGTTGAGCCCATTGACAATATCCTTGTCTTCTCCATAATTTTGCTGAACATTAAGCTAGTGTTGGAAACTTTCGAAAGCATTTGTTCATGCTAGCTCATGAAGCATATATTCGGATGAAAGGAGTGACTTCCTCTTATACACGTGCATTTGGTGAAAGTTGCCGCCGTGGATTTGAGAAAGTTAGTTTTGCTTCCTCTGGAATCATCCCAAGTCAGTCATGCATACGTGCGAAGTATTCTGTGGTCTGGAGACTTGCAACCTTCATTCCATATGTGTTCCGAGCACACCAAGCCACTGATTGATTTGTTCAAGGAAAAGGAGTTGCTGTGCAAATACTAGTTCATGCACAAGATTCCTATATCCTCAATGATGGTTCCCTACCAGAACTCGGTAGTGTTTTATTGTAAGACTACCATGTGATCATGTTTGCTTGGAACAGCGTGCTCACACGTGCGTAGCAGAACCAGCTCATGCTTTGGAGCTTACTATCGTAGTTCATTCCCCGAGAATCTCGCAACATCATCTCGTCGATTTGTGTTGCAAACTTTCGTTTTTCTTCCTAGACTCGATGAGTCTGGAATATCCTGACACCAACCAGATCTGAATCTCAAGCAGATATGATGGTTTGGAACATTTCCCAAGAACTATAATATCGGTCCCTCGGAAACCGGTAAAGTGGATGTCGTGGCCAACACACCCAGCCGGAAGACCTGTTATTATAATATCTTGATTGGAGAAGTTGGCCACCTCCCCATAAGGATCTCGTAGAACTTATTCTAGTAGTTGTTCCTTATGGATTTTTGTGCTCCCGAAGTCCGACCTTTTTACTTGATGTTCTAGATATCAAACCATATCTATGGGTGGATTACGCTAGCACATCAAGGAGAACATTAGAAGCGGAGTGCTAAATGTCTCTCGGTCGATCATCCAGATTTCGTCCCCTTGGCCTCGCTAAGGTGAAATCTGAGAAAGTGTTATCCTCCTTTGCATCTGCATCGTCCATCGCTATTCATCATGGTAGTAAGTGGTGTTGCCAGGATCCTTGTCATGGATGTTGATAAAACCTTGATGATTGTGGAAATGCTCAAGTTCTTGAGAGCACGCACAAGCGCTACGTGTTATCCTCGGCACTAACTGGGATTCCTCTCAGTTTCCTCGGAAATGCTATGACCTTTTCAAACAGTGAATTCACTCTCTGTTGTTGGGATCTTCCCCAGTTACCAGAATCATTCCCAGCATTTGCATTTTATTCCCAGCTTGCACCGCCAATGTGCCATTCTACCATGGGTCTCTTCCATTTCCGGTGGTAAGAAAATTCATCCATTACGTTGTCCTCAACAAGGTAATCCACATCACCCATTCTAGTCTGGGTATGCCATTCCTCTGCACTCCACCAAACGATCGTTGTGAATTGCCTTAGGCTGGTATGAAGAGTTTCAATGATCTCTGAATCAAAAGTAATTCTTTTGCCACTTAGGGGAATAGCTCTTTGCGTCACCTTTCCTAAGGTCCCGTTATGGAGTCATGGCAATCATCTCCTTGTTACTTTGAAACCATGCACCATTTTACTTAAGTGTGGAATGGTTGCCTACCAATTTGAACCTTCGTCATCCATTTCTTTACCATCATTCCTAAGGTGTGTTTGGTGTCTCAACTCAAGAGTTGTTCTTACGTCTCTCCATGAACTGATCTTGAGTTGCTCGATCTTCAAAGACGAGTAAATTCTGTAGGGTTTTCCCCCTTCTTTCTGTTGTTGTGTCGAGTGAAGATCTCGAAAGAAAAGACGTCAAGACCAAGATGATGGAATGGATCACCATCTCCGAGAAGGGCAATTGGATCATGAAGATTGTGATAGTTTTGTGACTCCCCTTTCCTCTTACCTCACGTCTTGAATCTCGGGGCGAGATTCTTGTTTAGTGGGGGTGAGCTGTCACAGCCCCAGATCAGCCCTTGTTTGTTTTTGCTTGAGCATCCATGCATCATGTTTAAATTTTATGAAACTTGAAATGGGGATGGCCTAAACCCTAGCATTAAAGGAATTCAAATAGGTTCAACTAAAAATATTTTTCAGTGAATCCAATTAGGCTTTAGAAAATGTTCATCATTTCTGGGGAAATGCTATAAACCATAACCAGAGGTGCTGCACATTTTCATGATATATTGGGCTCTGGATTTAAATCATACCTTATTTGCATTTGGGCATTTAAATTTTATATATTATATTAAATGTCCAAATATTCTTGAACTGAAATTCTGGTTATTGGAAATAATCCAAATAATGGCCACAAGCAGTCTCATGATTTTTGAAAGTGCATAGGTATTTTTAATAAAGCCCAACAGTTTACAGAAAATTAGAAAACTAAAACAAATAAAAGAGAGAGAGAGGGAGTCGACCTGGGCCACTTACCTGTAGCCGGCCCAGCTTGACCAGCCCAGCCCACCTACCTCGCCGCTCGTCGTCTTCCTCTGCCAGTAGGCAGAGGCGAGGCGTGGCGCGCGCCCGAGAGCCCCGGCCACCTCCTGCTTACCTGCTCGCTGCTGGAGGCAACCGAGGGTGCCACGCACTCCCCTCGACCCCTTGCACCTCTCGCCTCTCTCCCAGGACTCCCTCTCCCTCCTCTACTCGCTTCCGCGGCGCCACCGAGTGCTGCCGTTGATGCCGCTCGCCACCACCACAGCCAACGCCTCTCCCTCAACCTCCCGATCAGCCCAGAGGCTCCGCCACTCCGTCCTCGACGCCCTCACCGAGCCACGCCCTCCAGAAGCCCCCGAACGTCCTCTCCGGGCTCGTCTCCTACCTCGGACCCGTCGGTCGCCGCCGCCCGATTCGTTGAACTCCGGCCGTTCCCGAGCAAGCCGAGCCCCTCTTCGTGATCGCGGTGAGCTCCTCCACCGTTTCCCCCTCTTCCCCGCCTCGATTATGCCCTGTAGCCTCGATCCCACCGGAGCCGGAGCTTGCTTGCTGCCGTCCATGTCTCTGTCGCGGCTAGAACCCACATGTGTCACGTCCGAGCACGCTGTCGTCCTCAGCGTGCTCCCAGGAACCCAAAGCACCTAACCACTCGTCCTCCCGTGCACCGCAGCGCCGGTCCCGCGAACCCCCGAGCTCTGGCCGTCGCCTAAGTGGTCGCCGCCGTCGACCCCGGCCTCCCCGTGCCCAGCTGCGTGCGCCCCTAGATGCGCGGGAGCACGGGCTCCCTCTTGGTGTCCTCAGCGCGACCAGCCGCGGGCTGTAGCGCCATTCCGAGCAACTCCGGCGAGGTCTCGCCGTCGCCGTGGTCACCGGCGTCACTTGCTGATGTGGCTGGCTTAATTAGCCACTAAACACCGCACCATGTCACTGGCACTGGGCCCCACGCTTTAATTAATCTTAGGTTATTTTCTGTTTAGTTTAATCTAATTGCAGTGGCCCCACGCATCAGTTTTGACCGTGCTGACGTGGCCGTTGACTGGGCCCACACGTCAGCGGCACTAACTAGCCCCAGTCACTGACCAGTGGACCCCACTGGTCAGGTTTGACCAGCAGCAGCGTCTGTTGACCTGCTGACGTCATAGTGACGCAATGCTGAAGCAATAAGTATTTTCTGGATTTATTTTTATACAGGAAATTCCAGAAAATTGTATAAACTTCTAAAAATCATAGAAATTCAACCGTAACTCCAAATTAAATAATTTATATATGAAAAATTATCAGAAAAATTCAAGGAATCTATCTGTACCATTTTCATGCATGTTTGAACAATGTTTGTCCTCTGTTTTGGACAAAACAAATAAAGGGCATTTAAATAATCATATATGGAGTTGGAATTTGAATCATGTATTCAAACCAACTTCATTTAAATCATAGCTAGGTGCATTAGCTCAAAACACATTCATATTGCCATGTCATAGCATGCATCATATTGTGCATTGCATTGATCGTGTTTCTTCTGTGTTTGCCGGTGTTGTTCCCCCTCGGTAGACGTTGTACCGACGATGTGATCGTTGACACTGATGAAGACTCAATGTTATCTTCAGAAGTGCCAGGCAAGCAAAACCCCTTGTTCATTCTGATACAATCCTACTCTCTCGCCTTGCTCTCTTTTACTGCATTAGGACAACAACGAGTCATTTGTTACTTGCTGCGGTAGCTGAACCCCTTTATCCTCTGCATGACCTGTCATTGCCACAGTAAATAGATGAAACCCACTAGTATGAGTAGGAGTTGTTTGAGCCCTGTTGTGCCTACTCATTCATGTTTGTTTGTCATGCCTGCTACTGCTTAGAGTTGAGTTAGGTCTGATTCATCGGGGATGAATCAGAGGTGTATGAACATGTCCTATTGTGTGTGAGCTAAGTGTGTGAATACGATTTGGTAAAGGTAGCGGTGAGAGGCCATGTAGGAGTACATGGTGGGTTGTCTCATTGAAGCCGTCCTTAGGAACTGAGTTCTGTGTTTGTGATCCATGATTCAGCTACTACCATACATTGGGCCCTGAAATATGACCCCGCTCGACTTCTTATTCACCCAAGTCCTCTGTCCAGGAGTTGCAAGTAGTTTCTGGTGTTTGTAGTATGCTGGAGGCCATGCACAGCGCTGACCGGAGGGGTGGGCTGTGATGCGGTAGGCACGTGGCACGGTGTACCGGGCGCCCGTTGGTGTCTCGGGAACCCTGTTCACATCGTTTGGGGCTGTGAGCGAAACTTCGGCCAGATCTCCTCATGGATGGAACCCGAATAGGCGATAAACCTGGACTAGAGACTTGAGTGTTTAGGTAGGTCGTGGTCTACACCCACGTCGGCTTTTGCTTGAAGTCTGCCGAGCACATGTCGTGTGCAGACGCTAAGTGGTGGAAACATGTATGAAGAAGTACACCCCTGCAGGGTTAACATCATCTATTCGAATAGCCGTGTCCGCGGAAAAGGACTTCTGGGTTGCCTATATCAGTTCATAGACAAGTGAAAGTGGATACTCTAAAATACGCAAGATAAGCGTGAGTGCTATGGATGGCGTTCTCGTAGGGAGACGGGAGCGGATCCATAGTGGTGTATTGATATGGTGAATATGTGGACTCGTGTGCGCCACCTCAAAAGAGTTACTTGCAGTCGTAGTTCAGGATAGCCACCGAGTCAAAGCTGGCTTGCTGCAGTTAAACCCCCACCATCCCTTTGTTGATAATGATGCATATGTAGTTAGTTCTGATGTAAGTCTTGCTGGGTACATTTGTACTCACGTTTGCCTATTTTATGTTTTTGCAGAGAGATTTCGGTCTCGCTAGTAGTTCCGCGTGGACTTCGACGTTTAGCTTGTTACCTCAGGTACGATCTTGTGCCCTCGGCAGGATCTGATAGATAGTCAGGCTTCTCAGCCTTTTTCATTTATAGATGTCTGTACTCAGACATGATAGCTTCCGCTTGTGCTTTGATTTGTATGCTCTGAATGTTGGGTCATGAGACCCCTGTTTGTAATATCTCGCTCCTCGGAGCCTAATGAATAAATACTTGAGTTGTAGAGTCATGTTGTGATGCCATGTTGTATTTGCACATATCGAGCATATTGTGTGTATGTTATTGAAATGCTTGGTATGTGTGGGATCTGACTATCTAGTTGTTTATCCTTAGTAGCCCCTCTTACCGGGAAATGTCTCCTAGTGTTTCCACCGAGCCAGGGTAGCTTGCTACTGCTCCGGAACACTTAGGCTGGCCGGCATGTGTCCTTCTTTGTTCCTGTGTCTGTCCCTTCGGGGAAATGTCACGCGATGGATACCGGAGTCCTGTTAGCCCGCTACAGCCCGGTTCACCGGAGTCCTGCTAGCCCAGTGCTACAGCCAGGATTCACTCGCTGATGACCGACACGTTCGATGCTGGGTCATGGATGCCTGTCCCTGTAAGTTTGTGCCACTTTGGGTTTACGACTAGCCATGTCAGCCCAGGCTCCTTATCATATGGATGCTAGCGACACTATCATATACGTGTGCCAAAAGGCGCAAACGGTCCTGGGCAAAGGTAAGACGACACCCGTGGGAATACCGTGCGTGAGGCCGCAAAGTGATATAAGGTGTTACATGCTAGATCAATGTGGCATTGGGTCGGGGTCCTGACATATACATACCTGCAGAAATGTTTTTCTAGGATTCACCGTGTGGGATGTACATACCTATGGAAATGATTGGATTTCGATGCCTCGCCCGATCACACACGAGGTCATTTGGTGTCCCAGGAGGGCCTATTCCCGACGGTTTCTGGGTCGTGTGGGAAGGACCCCCCTATCACCCACACTCACTTGTTGACGGTTCCAAATGTCATCGCGGAAAGGTGTTAAAAACCGTTTGTATAGCACGTCGCTGTACCAGTGCTAGTTTGGCAAAGAGATGGTGATACAAGTGTAATATGGATAGTAGATATAGGTTTTTGTAATCTGAAAATATAAAAACAGCAAGGTAACTACTCCCTCCGTTCCAAATTACTCGTCGTGGTTTTAGTTCAAATATGGATAGTAGATATAGGTTTTTGTAATTTGAACTAAAACCAGAACGAGTAATTTGGAACAAAGGGAATAGTAACAAAAGTGAGCAAAAACGGTATTGCAATGCTTGAAAACAAGGCCTAGGGTTCATACTTTCACTAGTGCAAACTCTCAACAATGATAACATAATTAAATCATATAGCAATCCCTAAATGTGAAACAAAGAATCACTCCAAAGTTTCTATAGAAGAACGTAGGACGAAAACATGCATCAACCCCTATGCATAGATTACCCCAATGTCACCTTGGGAATATGCGAGTTGAGTACCAAAACATACATGAAGTGAATCAATAGAACATCCCATTGTCACCACAGATATTCCATCGCAAGACATACATCAAGTGTTCTCAAATCCAATACTCAATCCAATATAACGAAACCTCAAAGAGCAAGACTCAATTCATCACAAGAAGGTAGAGAGGGAAGAACACCATATAATCCAACTATAATAACAAAGCTTGTGGTACATCAAGATCATGCAAAATCAAGAACACGAGAGGGAAAGATCAAACACATAGCTACTAGTACATACCCTCAGCCCCGAGGGTGAACTACTTCCTCCTCATCATGGTGGACACCGGGATGATGAAGATGGCCACTGGCAGGGTGCCGGAATGGGCTCCCAATTGATTTTTTGCAGCTACAGAGGCTTGTGGCGGTGGAATTTCCGATCTAGGGTTCTTTTCGGGGGTTATGTATTTGTAAGAATTTTTGGCGTTGAAAACAAGTCAGGGGGGTGCCCGAGGGGCCCACAAACTCGAGAGGCGCGCCCTAGGGGGGTGGGTGCCCCCCCAGGCTTGTGGGCTCGCCGGTCACTTCCTGGCCCAGCTCCGGTGCTTCGGGGGTCTCTTTTGGTCCATAAAAAATCACCGCAAAAGTTTTATTCCGTTTGGACTCCGTTTGATATTCCATTTCTGTAAAACTCAAAAACAAGGAAAAAACAGAAACTGGCACTAGGCTCTAGGTTAATAGGTTAATCCCAAAAATAATATAAAATAGCATATTACCGCATATAAAACATCCAAAATAGATAATATAATAGCATGGAACAATAAAAAATTATAGATAAGTTGGAGACGTATCATAATTCCAAGTCATAATATCATCGCATAGCCTATACCATGTCAATGCCTTTCCCTTCAAAGATAAAGGGAAGACCTTCTTCTTGACTTCACCTCGGGCAAACCTGCAAGCTTAAATAGTCCAGAAAATTAATCCACATAGATTAGGTGCATATCAAGGTGTAATGTTCCATCTCCTGCATAAGGATTACCTAGCATTTTCTCTATCATACCTGAAGGAATTTCATAATAAATATTTTTAGTAGGTTCAGTAGGTTGAGGAGAAACTCTTTGCCCTTCCAGTCAAGGTGAAGATACCCCGAACAAATCCCCTCAAAGGATGATTTTCCATAGTGACAAGTGACAGTAAATTTTAGCGCACTATATATTTTTTTCTTACCAAATTCCACTTACCAAAGGCGCTTCACTCCCCGGCAATGGCGTGAGAAAAGAGTCTTGATGACCCACAAGTATAGGGGATCTATCATGGTCCTTTCAATAAGTGAGAGTGTCGAACCCAACGAGGAGCAGAAGGAAATGACAAGCGGTTTTTGGCAAGGTATTTTCTGCAAGCACTGAAATTATCGGTAACGAATAGTTTTGTGATAAGATAATATGTAATGAGTAACAAGTAACAAGTGTAACAAAGGTTCAGCAAGGTGGACCAATGCCTTTTGTAGCAAAGGACAAGCCTGGAGGAACTCTTATATAAAGCAAAGCGCTCCCAAGGACACATGGGAATTGTTGTCAAGTTAGTTTTCATCATGCTCATGTGATTCGCGTTCGTTACTTTGATAATTTGATATGTGGGTGGACCGGTGCTTGGGTGTTGTCCTTACTCGGACAAGCCTCCCACTTATGATTAACCACTCTCGCAAGCATCCGCAACTATGAAAGAAGAATAAAGATAAATCTAACCATAGCATGAAACATGTGGGTCCAAATCAGCCCCTTACGAAGCAGCGCATAAACTAGGGTTTAAGCTTCTATCACACTAGCAACCCCTCATCTACTTATTACTTCACAATGCCTTCCCCTAGGCCCAAATCATGGTGAAGTGTCATGTAGTCGACATTCACATAACACCACTAGAGGAAAGACAACATACATCTCATCAAAATATTGAACGAATACCAAATTCACATGATTACTTATAACAAGACTTCTCCTATGTCCTCAGGAACAAACGTAACTACACATAAAGCATATCCATGTTCATAATCATAGGGGAATTAAATATCATTAAGGATCTCAACATATGATCTTCCACCGAATAAACCAACTAGCATTAACTACAAGGAGTAATCAACACTACTAGCAACCCATAGGTACCAATCTGAGGTTCTAAGGCAAATATTGAATACAAGAGATGAACTAGGGTTTGGGAGTAGATGGTGCTGGTGAAGATGTTGATGGAGATTGAACCCTTCTCGATGAGAGGATCATTGGTGATGATGATGGCTTCGATTGCCCCCTCCCGGAGGGAAGTTTCCACGGCAGAACAGCTCCACATGAGCCCTAGATTGGTTCTGCCTAGGTTCCGCCTCGAGACAGTGGCGCTTCATCCCAAAATCTTCCTTCTAATTTTTTCCAGGTAAAAACACTTCATATAGCATAATATCTACGCCGGGGACTGATGTCCACTGCGCAACTTTATTCTTGTAGACACGTGTTGGGCCTCCAAGCGTAGAGTTTTGTAGGACAGTGGCAATTTTCCCTCAAGTGGATGGCCTAAGGTTTATCAATCCGTGGGAATTCTAGGATGAATATGGTCTCTCTCAAACAACCTTGCAACCAAATAATAAAAAGTCTCTTGTGTCCCCAACACACCAAATACAATTGTAACTTGTATAGGTGAGGGACTCCTGGATTAAGGGGTCCTCGGGAGTCCGGGCTGTGTAATATGGGCCGGACTGATAGGCCATGAAGATATGAAGTGGAAGGCCTTCCCCCGTGTCCGTATGGGACTCTCCTTTGCGTGGATGGCAGGATTGGTGTCCGGATGTATAATTTCCTTCCTCTGTAAACAGACTCTGTACAACCCTAGGCCCCTCTAGTGTCTATATAAACCGGAGGGTTTAGTCCGTAGAGGCTATCAGAATTTACATAGGATAGACATCTAGGGTTTAGCCATTACGATCTCGAGGTAGATCAACTCTTGTTACCCCTATACTCATCAAAGTAAATCAAGCAGGAAGTAGAGTTTTACCTCTATTAAGAGGGTCTGAACCTAGGTAAACATCGTGTTCCTTTGTCTCATTTTACCTTCAATCCTCAGATGCACAGTTCGGGACCCCCTACCCGAGATCAGCCAGTTTTGACACCGACATTGGTGCTTTCATTGAGAGTTCCTTTGTGTTGTCGATGGAAGGATCGAGGGATCGCCTTGTCATCAATGATAGCATCACCGCTAGAAGGGCCCTAGCCCCAGGACAGGTCCTCCAGCTTGGCGGTTTCGCCATGGGTGCCCGCTTGGCCGTTAAGCCAAAGGCAGCCCCTGCAATAGCTAAACATCATCTCTGCATCAGCCTCGAACACTCCGAAAAGATGGACCTGATAGATGTTTCGTCCTTGAACGAACTGTTAGATCGCATTGCCGCCTTTGGGGTCGCAACAGACTATGATCGGATTGTGCTTAAACCCGGTCAGAGGGAAATCAAGTCCTCACCGATCACCCATCTGGTAGCGGTCGTGGAGGAACAGAACGAGAATACTTCTCCCCCTAAGTTAAGAACAAACTATGTTCGGATTCTCGAGCCCTGCGTGCCGGATACCCATCTTTGGGAAAAGACTGTATGTCCTCCGAACATAGAATGAGGCGTCGAGCCTGAAAATCTCCAAGACTCTCCGGATCCTGGACTATTGACCTCGGAGACTCTTCAAACTCCAGATCCAATAGTGGGTCAGGGTTCGGATTTCAACCCGTTCACCCACCACAAGAAATATTCCCCAAGCAATTCAGGTTCCCCAGATGTATGTGACCTAATGTACATATGGCAGCAACCTCAGGAAACGGTCCATCACTTCTGGGCCAGGTTCCTCCTTGTTAAAAACAAGATTAAAGATTGTTGCGATGATGACGCAGTTTCGGTTTTTTGCCGCAACTGTACGAACGTGGGAATTCTCAATGCCCTCAACCGCCGCCGCATACTGCACTTCGCAGATTTGGCACACATAGTAGAGAAGTACTGCGCAATGGAAAGCGCATGGAAATCCCAGACAACCCGATGGGATCCTCCTGCCATTAAGCAGCCCATCGGACAGGCAAAAAGAATGCACCCTAATGGGACATCTGATAATCATCTCATTGACAAGAAAATCAAATCCTTCACGGGGCATAGAACTATCCTTGACGAATTGCCTGACAAGCCCTGTCAGATACACAAGATGCCGAATACCGAACCAACACATATCCTTCGGGCATGTTGGGTACTCCGACAGGTGGCTAAGAGCGGCGAAGCCATCCTCACCAACACTACCCTGGATAAGTACTCTTCGGAGGATGACGATCTCAATGTCTTTATGGTCTTCAAGACCTTTTTTCAAATAATTGGCGCAAAAGGGCGCTCCATAACCTCGCCGAAGTTAACCGAGTAGCTGCAATAAATCCTTGGAATGATACGGCAATAACTTTTACTACTGACGGTGAACCAAGGGCCAGATCAGTCCTTGCACCTGCAGCCTTGGTCTTAAACCCAATTGTGTATGGCTTTCGACTCACCAAGGTGCTCATGGACGGCGGCAGTGGACTGAACCTCATCTACGAGGACACGCTCAATAAAATGCAAATTGACAAGAGTCACATCGAGCAAAGTGATACCACCTTTTGAGCTATTATCCCTAGTCGAGAAGCACGATGCTTGAGGAAAATTAAACTTGATGTAGTGTTCGTCACGCCAGAGAACTACAGGTCCGAAGAGTTGCTCTTCCACGTGGCACCTTTCAATAGCGGATATCACGCCCTGTTGGGGCGAGACGCCTTCACACGCTTTCAATCCATACCCCATTACTGGTACATGAAGCTCAAAATGCCAGGGCCTAACGGAGTTATCACAATCACCAGTGATCCGGATATAGCACTCCGCACCGAAAACAAAACTGCATCATTGGCCCTCGAGGCACTATCTGAGGCCCTTGCGGCCGAGGAGTTAACCACTTTGCGTTCCATAGTGGACAAAGATGATGTAATCCTCGATAAGAGGCCCAAGTCCACTTCTTTCAAACCAGCAGACGAGATAGTTAAATTTCAAGTGCACCCGACGGATCCTAACAAAACAGCCTCCATAGGAGCACAGCTGGATCTGACGGTCGACATCACCTTGCGAGCGTTCCTGCGTGAAAATTGGGATATCTTTGCTTGGCATCCTTCGGATTTGCCAGGAATCCCACGCGGGTTGGCCGAACATAGCCTCAACATAATGAAGGGGCCCAAACAAGTCAAGAAAATGTTGCGACGATTTTCCGAACCCAAGCGACAAGCTATGGGGGCGGAGCTAGCCAAGCTAATTGAAGCCGGGTTCATTAGAGAGATCAAACACCTAGACTGGCTGGCAAACCTAGTCATGGTACCAAAGAAGGATAAATCCTAGCGTCTTTGTTTTGATTTCAAGGACCTCAATAAGGCTTTCCCTAAGGACCCCTTCCCACTGCCCCACATTGACCAAATCATTGACGCGACCGCAGGACAAGACTCACTGTGTTTCCTCGAAGCATACTCCGGATACCATCAAATTAAGATGAAGGAGTCCGATCAAGCTGCAATAGCATTCATTACCCCCTATGGGCCTTTCTGCTTCAACACTATGCCTTTCGGGCTCAAAAACGCCGGCGCCACTTACCAATGCATGATTCAAACATGTCTGAAAAAACAAATTGGCAAGACAGTGGAAGCATACGTAGATGATGTTGTCATCAAGACTAAACATGTCGAATCATTGGTGAACGATCTATGACTCACATTCGACAACCTCCAAACATATGACATACGGCTCAATCCGGAAAAATGTGTCTTCGGCATTCCAGCCGGAAAACTACTCGGGTTCATCGTCTCCAATAGAGGAATTGAAGCGAACCCAGCAAAGATTCGAGCCCTGTCACAATTGGCAACACCAACAAACTTAAAGCAAGTCCAAAAACTAGTCGGTGCATGGCAGCTTGGAGCTGCTTTATCTCTAGATTAGGAGAAAATGCGCTACCACTTTATCGACTCCTCTGACACACCAACCACTTCGAGTGTACGGACGTGGCTAAAGCCGGATTGGAAGAAATAAAAACTTTGTTAGCAAGCAACCAAATCCTTGCCACACCAAGTGTTGGCGAACCTATGTTGCTCTACATATCGGCAACTCATCAGGTAGTGAGTGCAGTGCTCGTTGTTAAACGACAGGCGGAGGGACATAAATTCCCACTCTAGAAACCAATGTACTATGTATCGTCGGTTCTAACACCATGCAAATCTTGATACCCACACTATCAAAAGATAGCATATGCAGTCTTTATGGCATCCCAGAAGTTGCGGCACTACTTTCAAGAGTGTTCGATCACGGTGGCTTCTGAAGTATCACTCAATGACATCATAAACAATCGGGACGCCACCGGAAGCATTACCAAATGGGCCATCAAGCTCTTACCATTTGAAATAACATACAAGCCATGCCGAGCTATTAAGTCTCAGGTGTTGGCCGACTTTGTCACTGAATGGACATAAGCCAAACTCCCTAAAGAGTATAACACATACTCCAACTGGGTGATGTACTTTGACGGCTCTAAAATGTTAGTCGGATTGGGGGCTGGTGTCATCCTAACATGCCCTACAGGGGACACGGTCTATTACATATTACAAATCATGTATACGGACTCCAACAATGCGGCTGAATATGGGGCACCATTGCATGGTCTCCGAATGGCTATTCTATGGGCATACAACGCCTCGAGGTGCGTGGGGATTCGAACCTCGCAATATCTCAAATAAATGGAGATGTCGATTCAAAAGATCCAAAGATGGCGGCATACCGCAACGTCGTACTCAAAATATCAGCTCGGTTTGAGGGGCTTGAGTTTCATCATGTTGCTCGAGACAGTAATCAGGCAGCGGACATCCTTGCTCGAATGGGCGCTAAACACGACCCCGTCCTACCTAACACTTTTGTGGAAATGCTCAACCATCCGTGGTATGGCAAGACGAGAGCAGCAATACTAGTCCGGAGTTGATCATACCCCCAGATGCCGAATACAAGTCTGATATCATCGGGGACTCGGACACCGAAATGACGCCTTTTGCCCATGTAATCATGGCTGTCATCGCTCCATGGACCGAACCCTTCCCAGCCTACCATAATAGGCGGGAGCTCCCTAATGACCAGAATGAGGCCCGTCGCATAGTACGATGATGGAAAGCCTACAAAGTTCATGAAGGAGAACTCTACAAGAAAAGTACTACTGGAGTTCTTCAAAGATGTATCTCCGAAGAGAAGGGACGATAGCTCTTGGCCGAAATACATGATGGTCTCGGTGGCCATCATGCCGCAGCTCGGGCCCTCATAAGTAAGGCCTTCCGTACAGGTTTCTTTTGGCCCACGGCCCAAGAAGATGCACAAGCCCTTGTACAGCGCTGTGTTGGATGCCAGCTATTCGCCAATCAAAGTCATATGCCGCCCACCGCCCTAAAAACAATCCCCATCACTTGGCCTTTTGCGGTCTGGGGGCTAGATATGGCGGGACCTCTTAAAGGGGGAAGCCACAAAAAGAGATATTTGCTTGTTATTGTGGAAAAATTCACTAAATGGATAGAGGCCAAACCAGTAAAAACGGCGGAAGCTGGGTGGATGATCGACTTTATATCCGATGTTGTACATCATTATGGTGTCCCGCACAGCATCATTACTGACAATGGCTCTAACTTTACTGCCGATGAAGTGAAAAACTGGTGTGCTAACCTGGGCATTAAGCTCGATTACGCCTCCGTATATCACCCTCAAACAAACGGTCAGGTCGAACGGGCTAATGGCCTGATAATGAGCGGCATTAAACCCAGACTAGTACGATCCCTACGGGAGTCAGATAAGCACTGGGTCAAGGAACTTGATTCTGTACTCTGGGGACTACAGACAACGCCCTATCGTGTGACCGGATACACACCCTTCTTCATGGTATATGATGCAGAGGCTGTCTTGCCCTGCGACATTATTCATGACTCACCTCGAGTGCGCATGTACGAAGAGAGAGAAGCTGAGCTTGATCGGCAGGATGGCCTAGATGGCCTGGAGGAGGAGTGCGATGTTGCAACATCCCGTTCCGCATTCTATCAACAACAGGCTCAGAGATACCAAAGCAGAGAAGTGTGGGCCAAGACTTATAATGTCGGTGAACTCGTTTTACGCCTCCTAGAGAAGAAAAAGGAAAAACTCAAACCAAAATGGGAGGGTCCCTTCATTATCCATGAAGTTCTCACAGGAGGAGCCTACCGCCTTCGTAATGCATCGGATAATCGCCTCGAGCCAAATCCATGGAACGCTGCTCGGCTGCGAAGATTCTACGCATAAGTCCGGCCATACTTCTTTTTCGTTCCTTTTTCTCCTCTTCATCTATTTTTTGTTTTCTCATTTTTGCACGATTTCCATGATATGTTCGGATAAGCCAAACACTTGAGGGTACACATCCTTAAATGTATATATCCCACCATAATTGGGGGCTTCTTCAACCGAAGCTTATTATTATTCCGAGCCTGGAGCTCACAATATAAGTATAATTTGCTTATATACATCCTTTTTGCCATTATATGCACCTCTATTACTTAAGTTTTTGCCAAGCTGGGTCGCCTGGCTCCTGTGTTTATGCCCTACATTCCCGATTGTTTGGCTAGGGCATAAAGGGAGCACCTCTGTGATTGTTACAACCGGGTCACCGGACATGTACCTCAGACGGGTGAAGCCGAAAGCTAGTGTTCTTAAGAGAATAAATAAGTGGTTGGCAATCAAACGACAGATGGTTACATTTCTGTAACCACTCCAACACCATGGCATGTCTAATTTATAGTCCTCCTGCGAGTACTATTACTTGGTCATAAACCAACTTCACTGGAATTTCTTCCCTGTCTGGTCCCTGTGGTCCCACCTGGGCCACGTGATTTGGATATAGCTTGATGAAGCGTGTTTTTACGATGGCCTAGGCTTCTTGTGCGCCTTCCCGACAGGCGAATGTCTTCCATAGTTCGAACCGGCGCCGGGCACCCTTGAACAAGTTTGCCAAGCCCTCCATACTTTCTGGAGGGGTATCAGAGGGCCATAATGCCTTCACCATACTCTTCATGGCTTTTCAGGCCCGAGCATGTACCATAGACAGTTCCTTCAGCACATCACCTTGAAATATGGATACTTACTATCGGTGTCAAAATCGGCGGATCTCGGGTAGGGGGTCCCGAACTGTGCGTCTAGGCCAGATGGTAACAGGAGGGAAGGGACATGAAGTTTTACCCAGGTTCGGGCCCTCTCGATGGAGGTAACACCCTACGTCCTGCTTGATTAATATTGATGATATGGGTAATACAAGAGTAGATCTACCATGAGATCAGAGAGGCTAAACCCTAGAAGCTAGCCTATGGTATGATTGTTGATGTGTATGTTGTCCTACGGACTAAAACCCTCCAGTTTATATAGACACCGGATAGGGTTAGGGTTACATAGACTCGGTTACAATGGTAGGAGATCCGAACATCCGTATCGCCAAGCTTGCCTTCCACGCCAAGGAAAGTCCCTTTCGGACACGGGACGGAGTCTTCAATCTTGTATCTTCATAGTCCAGGAGTCCGGCTGAAGGTATAGTTCGGCTATCCGAACACCCCCTAATCCAGGACTCCCTCAGTAGCCCTGAACCAGGCTTCAATTACGACGAGTCCGGCGCACAAATTGTCTTCGGCATTGCAAGGCGGGTTCCTCCTCCAAGTACTTCATAGAAGATTTTAAACACAAAGATAGTGTCCGGTTCTGCAAAATAAGTTTTCCACATATTGCCATAGAGAGAATAATATTTACACAAATCTAATCCGCTGGTGTATTCTGTGGTGCGACGCACCACGGCCAAGCCTTTATTCGAGTCGCTTAATTATCCCACCTCAGCGCGTCATGCGAGGCAGTTTCCTTGGCACGTCTTGTCCAAGCAGAGATCGTGCCCCTTATTCCGGGATTCTCATCAATATGGGCGTGGGTAACCCAACCGCTTCTAGGACTCCTAGATCATAGGCAAGTCCAAACGGACACGGGGAGGACGCTCGATATCCACCCTCTTTATAAAGGGACGAGGCCTTTTATTTTTCCCTCCCGTGCTCAATCGAATCCTTCCCCCACCTCAAGCTCAAACGCCCAAAGTTCAGGTCAGGTGCTCCGAACCTTCAGTCATGTCCGGATCTAGCCTTCAAGGCCGATGGGTGCCTTCTTCCGTCACGGAAGAAGACGTCAAAAAGTTGAGGGAGGCCAGATATCTGACCGCCGAGATTCTGCATTGGCTCCCTCCCCGGGGGCAGGCCGTCCCCTCCCCCGAACCCAACGAGAGCGTCGTGTTCGTCTCCCACTTCCTCCGAGGTCTAGGCCTTGCATTGGATCCTTTTGTCAGGAGCTTGATGTTTTACTACGGGCTAGATTTCCATGATCTAGCTCCGGACTCCTTTCTTCATATCACGACATTTATTGTTGTGTGCGAGGCCTTCCTCCGGGTTACCCCTCACTTTGGCCTATGGCTCAAGACCTTTGAAGTAAAACCGAAGATGATTGATGGGCAACATGCGGAGTGTGGAGGTGCCTCAATACGCAAGATGATGGGAGCTGCATGGCCCAAAGGTTCCATTCCAGAGGTGTCTAAATTGTGGCAACAGGAGTGGTTCTACATCACGGCTCCTAGAAGTGCCAAGTGGGCGGCCGCCCCTGTCTTCCGCCCGGGCCCTCCACCACAACTAATGTCATGGATTAGCAGAGGATTGAGCTGGGGTCCAGCCAAGGACGTGCCTATACTGCAAAGCCGCATTCAAGATCTCTTTAATGGAGATTTCAGTTTGGTTGCGGTAGCACAAGTTATGCTGGTTCGCCAAGTCCAGCCTTGCAAACGCCGGCCTCTTCGCTTGTGGGAGTTTAATCCCGAGGGACCGCGCGCCATTCAAAATTTCCTCGGCCTGACGCATGAGGAGATGTACAAGTCGTTCTTCAGACCTCAAGTGGAGTGTCCGGAAATCACCGAGGACGCGGGCCTGAGTAGCAACCGCGTCGCCGAATAGGTAAGGCATCTTCCGACCGAGCGTACTACCTCTCCTTTGATGCAAAGTTATTTTTGAGAGTCCGCTTTTTGACCAGGACTGGCTAACAAAGGTGAAGTTGATTCGGTGCTCGGCCCCCCTCCCTGAGGGTTTGGAAAATCCGATATTGGAAAAGATGCTCCAGGCCGCACCTTGCTCGGAGCCCTTGAAGGAAAATGCGGGCGGTCGCGGGCCCCAAACATTGGCCGCTCTAGCCGAGGGAGCGAGCGTCTCCATGAAGGAAGTCGACCAGAAGAGGAAAAGGATTGCGTCTGGGAATTCGGAAGCCGAAGCTTCCAAACAGGAGAAGAAGTCTCCCACAGAGGGTCCTACCCCGGGGGGTGCGGTTGCCGCACAAAGTCCGCGGGGGGATCAATTCTCCCATGAGTCGTAAGTGACCCAAAATACCTTAATAGTACAGATATGTCGTCTTTTCTTCTAAGAAGATAACCACTGCATGTATCTTTGCAGTTCGGGCCTTAGCCCCTCTCAAATGAGCTCGTCTTCGGGGGATCTTCTTCCAGAGATGATGGAGAGCGAAACACCTCCTCCGGACTCCTCTGCTCTGGAAGCGGGCGACCCTGAAGTGTCATCGCGGAGGGCCTCTCCGAGTCCGGCGAGGCCAGAAGATAATCCCGTCGACCCCCGAAGTTCCTAGTGTCCGACTCCCGAAGAGAGCAGACAAACGAGTCCGGCACCGTCTAGTGTGCGGTCGGATGTTCTGAGGGAGTTGGTGGGGCGAGCGGCCATCTCAGATGAACACCATGTGCTGATGAATACGGTGATGGAGAGAATCTCGTCCGCCGAAAGCGGATTGCATAAAGATTTTATGAGTCTACTGACAGGCTTTGAGGTACGTAAAATAATGTATGATAGTCCTGCACATACTAGGTGTGCCCTGTGTAGATAGTAGCCCCTGAGACTCTGGTCGTCGTCTGAAACGACGACGAACAGAGGATCATATTCCCAGGTAATAACCATACTACCTTTATGTGCAGGTGATGGAAGCTCCGGTGGCTAGCCGGGCTCGGGAGTTTGCCCATTTAGAACGGCAGTTGGATGCGGCAGACACCGACATCGAGCTTGTTAACAAAAGGCTTGACGAGGCGCAGGGTAGGTGTTATTATCTGGTAAACGCCGCATAGTAAGAGCAGCATGAAGCCAGTATATTTAACATGTTATTACTGCAGATGGAGCTGCCACTGTTGAAGCCTTGCGGGCGGAACTTGCCCGAGCCAAGGAACAAGCGAGATTGGGTAATGTGGCTGCTTTGAAGGCGGACGAAGAGTTGCGAGCCGAGAAGGCCGTGCATGGCGAGAGCCGAGATAAGATGGCTAATATGGCCATAGAATTAAAAGCCGCCGTCGACCGTTGCCGGGCTCTTGAAAAGGAAAACCAGGCGAAGGCATCTGACCTTGAGAAGGTTGCTGCAACGGGAAAAGACCTCCGTTCTGCTATGAGGGCAAAGAAGGAGGAGCTGCGGGAAGCCGGGGATATTGTAGCCGGGAAATCCTTTATGCTGCAGAGGAAGTTCGGAGATCCATGGTATGCCCCTCTGGATCAGCTGTGGAGTTCGAAGGATGTGTATATGGATTTGGTGGCGAGCGCTGCCGATGCGGCCAAATACTTCTAGAGTCAGACGGACCGTGAGGTAGACCAGCTGTTTTGGAAACAGTTCCTTTCTCCCGAGCGTTCGCTTTCATTGACGGACCAATTAGCCGAATGGGCCAAACTAAATAGGTTGTCCGGACTCTCCATGAGGTCTGTTGTGGATCACCTATAGCTGGGAAGGTCGAAACCGAGCAGCTATTTCAGCTTGGTGCAGCAGTTCCTTGACGTGGTGCCGCGCATAAATGCGATGAAGAGGTCGGCGTGCATAGAAGGCGCACGAATGGCCTTTGCCCGTGCTAAAGCATACTGGGCAGAGATGGATGCTACCATTGTTGCAGCACAGGATTCGGCCATAGGTCGAAGGGCTGCTGAGCACTACTTTGAGGAAGTTCTTGAGGGTGCTCATTTGATAGAGACCCAGTGCTCAAAAAATATTATGTTTGAGTGACATGTAATCTCATTGTAAGCGAAATGCTTTTATAAATTTTCATAAGGCTACTTTTAAACTTTTGCCTGAAAGTAATGTGATGCCTCCTGGGCGGCTGTTTATGTATACATGTGTATGACCTGAAAGATTGCAGTCGTCGGCTTCAACCCCCACGCATATAATGCGGAGGTGTTCACAGAAACACGCGTTCACACTTAACCCAACGTCTTGGTCCTATTAAGGAGGTGATAGAGTGTAACACCCTCGATGCGACTATATCTCCCACGTGTCGAGGCACGACTTAGAGGCATAATCGCATTGAAGGCATATGTCGCAAGTTAGGCAATCTTCACAACATCCCATGTATTATAAATAATGAAGGGGAGATAACATAGTTGGCTTACACTCGCCACGTCAATCAAGTACATAAATAACATTACATCATTCAAACACTCATGGCCCGACTACGGCGCCAAAATAAAAGATAACCCAACATGCGACACGGTCCCGATCACCCCCAACTGGGCACCACTACTGATCATCAGGAAAAGACACGTAGTATCGTTGAGAGTCCTCGTCGAACTCCCACTTGAGCTCGAGCGCGTCACCTGGAGCGGAATCATCAGGCCCTGCATCTGATTTAATAGTAATCTGTGAGCCACAGGGACTCAGCAATCTCGCACCCTCGCGATCAAGACTATTTAAGCTTATAGGTAAGGTAAGGTAAATATATGTGGAGCTGCGGCAAGCGACTAGCATATATGGTGGCTATCCTGTTCGCAAAAGAGAGCGAGAAGAGAAGGCAAAGCGTGAACGCATAACTAAAGAGGGCAAACCTGCGGCAAGCATTACTCCAACACCGTGTCCACTTCCCGGACTCCGCCGAAAAGAGGCCATCACGGTAACTCACACGGTTGATTCATTTTAATTAAGTTAAGGTTCAAGTTATCTACAACCGGACATTAACAAATTCCCATCTGCCCATAACCGTGGGCACGGCTTTCGAAAGTTCAAATCCCTGCAGGGGAGTCCCAACTTAGCCCATGACAAGCTCTCACGGTCAACGAAGGAATAGACCTCCTCCCAAGCCGTTCCGATCAGACTCGGTATCTCGGTTCTTCAAGACACTTCGACAGGTTAAAACAAATCCAGCAACACCGCCCGAATGTGCCGACAAATCCCATAGGAGTTGCACATATCTCGTTCTTAGGGCACAATCGGATAAGCAATCCGTACAACTAAAACCAGCCCTCGAGTTTCCCCGAGGTGGCGCTGCAAGGGGCTCTAGGTTGGACCAACACTCAGAGGAGCACTGGCCCGGGGGGGTTAAATAAGATGACCCTCGGGCTCCGGAAACCCAAGGGAAAAAGAGGCTAGGTGGCAAATGGTAAAACCAAGGTTGGGCATTGCTGGAAAAGCTTTAATCAAGGCGAACTATCAAGGGGTTCCCATTATAACCCAACCTCATAAGGAACGCAAAATCCGGGAACATAACATCGATACGACGGAAACTAGGGCGGCAAGAGTGGAACAAAACACTAGGCAAGAGGCCGAGCCTTCCACCCTTTACCAAGTATATAGATGCATTAAGATAACAGGGCAATATAATGATATCCCAACAAGTAAATAAATGTTCCCACAAGGAACGGTCTCCAATCTTCACCTGCAACTAGCAACGCTATAAGAGGGGCTGAGCAAAGCGGTAACATAGCCAATCAACGGTTTGCTAGGAAATGGTGGGTTAGAGGTTTGACATGGCAATTTGGGAGGCTTGAAAGCAAGTGGTAGGCATCGTAGCATTGGCATAGCAAAAGAGCGAGCATCTAGCAAAGCAAAGATAATAGTGATTTCGAGGGTATGATCATCTTGCCTGCAAAGTTGTCAGAGTTGACTGGATCCTCGAAAGCAAACTCAACGGGCTACTCATTAGCGAACTCGTCTCCCGGCTCTACCCAAACAAGACAAACAAGCAGCAAGGGCACAATCAACCACGTGCAAAGCTCAAACAATATGATGCAAAGATGATATGCTATGTGGGATACGATGCGGGATGCATATGCAAGATGTGACAAGGAATGCATGAACCTGGCCTCAACTTGGAAAACCAAGTGTGCCACTGGAAAGATGAGATGAAATCGCTTGAAAACGATATAAAGAACGCCGGAATCGGAGTTACGGTTTGGAAATGGCAAGCAATTCAAATATGACCACGTTCTGCGATTTACAGCAAGTAGCCATCTAAATGCAACAAGATGAACATGCTACAACACTCAAATATGGCATAAAAATACATGGAAGGGATGCATTCATGATGATTAACAAAAGTCTAGCACTGAGCTACGGCCAATTCATCCATTAACAGGTTCAAACAAGCATGGCAAAAATGCATATGGTAAACAGATCTCACACTTAGTGAAATTAACACTTGTCTGGAATTTCAGATCAGATAGCACTCTTCGAAGCAACAAAACTATATGCTACAGGACCTGAACATGGCAAAGTAAAGCATGGCATGGAGCTACTCAAAGAGCTTAACAAAAGTCCCTTAGTGACCTTGAGCCAAAAGGGATCAGAAAATACATTTGCAAGCATGTGAACATGGCAAAAACATAATCAGATCACACACTTAGTGAAAACTGGAGCATGCTGAAACAGATATCAAGTAGGCATGTTTACGAGCTCGATGCACTCACCACAGAGCAAGTCATGACAATATAAGCATACACCCATCAAGAATACACAAAATGCAAGCAAGACATGGCAAGACCAATAGCATAGCATGCATGGATCAACTACAACATCATCGGCAAAATCGCTAACAAGTAGATAATCTGCCCAGATTCACGAAATAGCAAAAGTAGAGCTCGATTGGCTCAAGCTAGGGTGCTCCATAATTGCAAACAAAGACATGGATGGATAGGTCACTACAAGATTAACAAAACATCCTTACTGATCATCCTCAAAAGAGGCACGGATCACTAGGAAACAACATGAACATATGGCCATATGAGATAAACAGCTCAAGGACTTAGTGGAAATGCTAAGTCCCTGAAATCAGCATTACCAAGTGCCTCACTTTGCAAGCTTGTGCTAGTCACCACACACATCACAAAAATACATGGGTTGCACCTCTGGAAAGATGGCAAAACCCTTAACAAAACATATGTAGAACTCAGGGGCATATCATGCACACAATAATCATGGCAAAAATGACAAATAACTAAATGGAGCAGCAGATCTGACAATTATCTTAAGTAGCACTCTTTTAACAGCATTTAGGGCATCAAGATGAACTCAAATGAAAATGATGCAATGGAATGAAATGATGTACTCTCTGAGGCGAACATTTTGATATGCTATATGCCCAAAACGGAGCTACAGATGCACAGTTACGATGGGATGAACAAGGGCATATGAACTAGGGTTTCGGGAGAAAGTCAACCCAAACGGGATCTCAGATCCAGATCCGGACGGCGCGGATTACGAGGTTTGCCGGAATCTCGGAGCTCGTCGGGGAGGACGACGAGGACGGCGTCGAGGGAGAGGGGCGGCGCGGCACCGGATCCGGTCGCCGGTGCACCCGCCGGCGACGAGGGCAGCGCGGCGAGGAGGCGGACGCCGGCGCGGGACGGACGGCGGCCTGCGGCGGACGGTGGCCGAGGCCGAGAGGCAACGGCGGCGGCTCGTCGATGTCCGGTGGCGCGAGCGCCGGCAAGAGGAGAGGTGGGGGCAGCGGGCGGGCTCCTCCCGCGGGCGGCGGCGACGAGGAGACGGGCCGCGGGGGCCCGGATCGGGCTTCCCGGCCCGCGGCGGCGGCGAGCGGCGGGCGCCACGTGGCGGGACGCTACTGGTGCGGGGGCGGCGGCGCGGTGTGTCCGACCCGGGCGGACAATGTCCGGCGCGTCGGAGACGTTTTTTTAGGGTTTCGGGGAAGGAGGAGGTCCGGATTCGGAGGGTGTCTTTAAATAGACATAGAGGGAGCTAGGAGAGTCCAAATGAGGTGCGATTTTCAGCCACGCGATCATGATCGAACGCTCTAGATGATGGAGAGGGTTTTTGTGGGTTTTGGGACAAATTGGAGGGGTGTTGGGCTGCAACACACACGAGGCCTTATCGGTCCCTTGGTTAACCGTTGGAGTTTCAAACGAAGTCCAAATGGTACGAAACTTGACAGGCGGTCTACCGGTAGTAAACCAAGGCCACTCGACAAGTCTCGGTCCAATCCGTAAATTTTTAATCCCCACACACAAAAGAAAGGTAGAAATGACCACCGGAGGAGAACGAAGCGCCGGAATGCAAAACGGACAACGGGGAAAATGCTCGAATGCATGAGATGAACATGTATGCAAATGCAATGCACATGATGACATGATATGAGATGCATGACAACGACAACAACACACGGAGACAAAAACCTGAACCCGAGAAAATAAAATAACTTAAGGCTGGA
This sequence comes from Triticum aestivum, assembly GCF_018294505.1. Lineage (NCBI taxonomy): Eukaryota > Viridiplantae > Streptophyta > Magnoliopsida > Poales > Poaceae > Triticum > Triticum aestivum. Next base: position 355,531,587 of record NC_057794.1, read on the forward strand.
AACGGCAAGAGTTGGAGTACATATTGGGTAAGTCACATCCGGGGTGTTACAACACTCCACCACTATGAAAGGATCTCGTCCCGAGATCTAGGACTGAAAGAACGCCGGGTACTCAGAACGGAGGTGATCCTCGTGTTCCCAGGTAGCTTCACGTCGGAATGGTGTGACCACTTGACTTTGAGAAATTTGATTGACTTGTTGCGAGTCTTGCGTTCAGTCTCTTCAAGAATAGCAACTGGGTGCTCACGGTAAGAGAGATCTTCTTGGAGCTCAATGTCCTCGAAGTTGACGGTGCGGTCAGGAGTCTTGAAGCACTTTCGGAGCTGAGAGACATGGAACACGTCATGAACATTTGCAAAGTTTGAAGGAAGCTCGAGTTGATAGGCGAGATCGCCTCTCTTGCTGACAATCTTGAAAGGTCCCACGTATCTAGGGGCAAGCTTCCCTTTGATACCGAAGCGACGAGTACCTTTCATAGGAGAGACGCGGAGGTAAACATGATCTCCGATCTCGAAAGCCAAATCACGGTGCTTACTATCATAGTAGCTCTTCTGACGGGATTGGGCTGCTTTGAGGTTATCTCGAATGACTTTGCACATCTCCTCTGCCTCTCTGATTAAGTCATTTCCCAAAAGCTGACGTTCACCGGTTTCAGACCAGTTGAGAGGGGTACGGCACTTCCTGCCATACATAATTTCAAATGGGGCCTTGCCCGAACTTGCTTGAAAACTGTTGTTGTAGGAGAATTCAGCATAAGGAAGACAATCCTCCCACTTCATGCCGAAGGAGATCACGCAAGCCCTGAGCATATCTTCAAGAATCTGATTGACACGCTTGACTTGACCGCTAGTTTGAGGATGGAAAGCTATGCTGAAACGGATGTTGTGCCCATGGCCTTCTGAAAAGAATCCCAAAACTTGGAGGTAAAGATGCTGCCACGGTCTGAAGAGATCACTTGTGGAATACCGTGCAAAGAGATAATTCGAGAGGTATAGAGTTCCGCTAATTGAGCTGCAGTGATTGACTGTTTGATAGGCAAAAAGTGAGCCACTTTGGTGAGTTTGTCGATGACAACGAATATAGCATCATTGCCACGTTTGGACTTTGGAAATCGAGTCACGAAGTCCATTTCAATGTGGTCAAACTTCTATTCTAGAATGGCAAGAGGTTGGAGGAGACCAGCTAGCCTTTGGTGTTCTGCCTTCACTCTTCTGCAGACATCACACTCATTTATGAACTGAGCAATCTCGCGCTTCATTCGAGTCCACCAATAAGCCTGCTTAAGGTCCTGATACATCTTCGTGCTCCCAGGGTGGATGGAGAGGAGAGAATTGTGAGCCTCGTTCATGATCACTTTACGAAGTTCACCTTTGGGCACGACAATACGATCCTCGAAGAAGAGAGTATCCTTGTCATCAAGGCGGTAGCACTTGTACTTGGGTTGACTCTTGGCAATCCCAATCTTCACCTTTTTCACCATAGCATTAAGAAGCTGAGCTTGGCGAATCTGGTCTTCCAAGGTAGGAGAGACTTGAAGGTTGGCGAGGAAACCTTGAGGAACAACTTGCAGATTAAGTTTGGGGAAGGCTTCACAAAGCTCGGGTTGATAAGGCTTGAGAATCAGACTGTTGCAGTAAGCTTTCCTGCTCAATGCGCCAGCAATCACATTGGCCTTGCCTGGAGTATACTCGATACTCGGATTATACTCTTGAATCATTTCGACCCATCGAGTTTGCCTGAGGTTGAGATTAGGCTGAGTGAAGATGTACTTGAGACTCTTGTGGTCAGTGAAAATATCCACTTTTCTTCCCAATAAGAGATGTCTCCAAGTCAAAGAGCATGCACAACTACCGCCAACTCGAGATCATGAGTGGGGTAGTTCTTCTCATTGGGCTTCAATTGGCGAGAGGTATAAGCAACAACTTTCTTCTCTTGCATCAACACTGCGCCAAGACCTTGGAGAGAGGCATCACAAAAGACCTCGTACGGCTTGGATTCATCAGGTGGAGTCAAAACTGGAGCAGTGATCAATTTCTCTTTCGAAGTGTTGAAAGCAATGTCACACTCCGGAGACTAAACGTACTTGACGTGCTTCTAGAGAAGATTTGAGAGAGGCTTCGCGATCTTAGAAAAGTTTTCAACGAATCTTCGGCAATAGCTTGCGAGACCGAGGAAGCTACAGAGTTGCTTCATGTTCTGAGGAGGTTCCCAATTCACAATTGCAGACACCTTCTCAGGATTCACGGCAATGCCCTTGGCAGAGATGATATGACCAAGATAAAGAACCTCATCGAGCCAAAATTCGCACTTGGAGAACTTGGCGTAGAACTTGTGTTCTCTGAGCTTATCGAGAACCAAACGCAAGTGCTTGGCATGATCTTCCTTGTTCTTCGAGAAAACTAGAATGTCGTCGAGATAGACCAAGACGAAGTCATTGGTGTAGGCATTGAAGATGAAGTTCATCATGCGAGAGAAAGTCGGAGAAGCGTGTTGGGGAACGTAGCATAAATTCAAAATTTTCCTACGTGTCACCAAGATCTATCTATGGAGTCATCTAGCAACGAGGGAGGAGTGGATCTACATACCCTTGTAGATCGCGCGCGGAAGCGTTCAAGAGAACGGGGTTGATGGAGTCGTACTCGTCGTGATCCAAATCACCGATGATCCTAGCGCCGAACGGACGGCACCTCCGTTCAACACACGTACGGAGCAGCGACGTCTCCTCCTTCTTGATCCAGCAAGGGGGAAGGAGAGGTTGATGGAGATCCAACAGCACGACGGCGTGGTGGTGGAAGTAGCGGGATTCCAACAGGGCTTCGCCAAGCGCTGCGGGAGGAGGAAGGTGTGTCATGGGAGGGAGAGGGAGGCGCCAGGGCTTGGGTTAGGTTGCCCTCCCTTCCCCCCACTATATATAGGGCCAAGGGAGAGGGGGAGGGCGCAGCCTTGCCCCTTCCTCCAAGGAAGGGTGCGGCCAAGGGGGGGAGGAGTCCATCCTCCCCAAGGCACCTCAGAGGTGCCTTCCCCCTTTAGGACTCTCCCTTTTTCCTCTACTCTTGGCGCATGGGCCTCTTGGGGATCGTGCCCTTGGCCCATATAGGCCAAGGCGCACCCCCTACAGCCCATGTGGCCCCCCGGGGAAGGTGGCCCCACCCGGTGGACCCCCGGGACCCTTCCGGTGGTCCCGGTACAATACCGGTGACCCCGAAACTTGTCCCGATGGCCGAAATAGCACTTCCTATATATGATTCTTTACATCCGAACCATTCCGGAACTCCTCGTGACGTCCGAGATCTCATCCGGGACTCCGAACAACTTTCGGGTTACGGCATACTAATATCTCTATAACCCTAGCGTCACCGAACCTTAAGTGTGTAGACCCTACGGGTTCGGGAGACATGCAGACATGACCGAGATGACTCTCCGGTCAATAACCAACAGCAGGATCTGGATACCCATGTTGTCTCCCACATGTTCCACGATGATCTCATCGGATGAACCACGATGTCAAGGACTTAATCAATCCCGTATACAATTCCCTTTGTCTATCGGTACGACACTTGCCCGAGATTCGATCGTCGGTATCCCGATACCTTGTTCAATCTCGTTACCGGCAAGTCTCTGTACTCGTTCCGTAACACATCATCCCGTGATCAACTCCTTGATCACATTGTGCACATTATGATGATGTCCTACCGAGTGGGCCCAGAGATACCTCTCCGTTTACACGGAGTGACAAATCCCAGTCTCGATTCGTGCCAACCCAACAGACACTTTCGGAGATACCTGTAGTGTACCTTTATAGCCACCCAGTTACGTTGTGACGTTTGGCACACCCAAAGCACTCCTGCGGTATCCGGGAGTTGCACAATCTCATGGTCTAAGGAAATGATACTTGACATTAGAAAAGCTTTAGCATACGAACTACATGATCTTGTGCTAGGCTTAGGATTGGGTCTTGTCCATCACATCATTCTCCCAATGATGTGATCCCGTTATCAACGACATCCAATGTCCATGGTCAGGAAATCGTAACCATCTATTGATCAACGAGCTAGTCAACTAGAGGCTTACTAGGGACATGGTGTTGTCTATGTATCCACACATGTATCTGAGTTTCCTATCAATACAATTCTAGCATGGATAATAAACGATTATCATGAACAAGGAAATATAATAATAACTAATTTATTATTGCCTCTAGGGCATATTTCCAACAGTCTCCTACTTGCACTAGAGTCAATAATCCAGTTCACATCGATATGTGATTAACACTCAAGGTCACATCCCCATGTGACTAACACCCAAAGAGTTCTGGGTTTGATCATGTTATGCTTGTGAGAGAGGTTATAGTCAACGGGTCTGAACCTTTCAGATCCATGTGTGCTTTACAAATCTCTATGTCATCTCCTAGATGCAGCTACCACGCTCTATTTGGAGCCATTTCAAATAACTGTTCTACTTGGAGTTATTCTAAATTGTTGCTCCATTATACGTATCCGGTATCTCTACTCAGAGCTATCCGGATAGGTGTTAAGCTTGCATCGTCGTAACTCTTTACGTCGAACTCTTTATCACCTCCATAACCGAGAAAATTCCTTAGTCCACTAGTTACTAAGGATAACTTTGACCGCTGTACTGTGATCCATTGTTGGATCACTCTTGTACCCCTTGACTGACTCATGGCAAGGCACACTTAAGGTGCGGTACACAGCATAGCATACTGTAGAGCCTATGTCTTAAGCATAGGGGACGACCTTCGTCCTTTCTCTCTATTCTGCCGTGGTCGAGCTTTAAGTCTTAACTTCATACCTTATAACTCAGGTAAGAACTCCTTCTTTGACTGATCCATCTTGAACACCTTCAAGATCATGTCAAGGTATGTGCTCATTTGAAAGTACCATTAAGCGTTTTGATCTATCCTTATAGATCTTGATGCTCAATGTTCAAGTAGCCTAATCCAAGTTTTCCATTGAAAAACACTTTCCAAATAACCCTATATGCTTTCCAGAAATTTTATGTCATTTCTGATCAACAATATGTCTACAACATACACTCATCAGAAATTCTATAGTGCTCCCACTCACTTCTTTGGAAATACAAGTTTCTCATAAACTTTGTATACACCCAAAACTTTGATCATCATCAAAGCATACATTCCAACTCCGAGATGCTTACTCCAGTCCCTAGAAGGATTGCTGGAGCTTTGCATACTTATTAGCATCTTTCAGGATTGACAAAACCTTCCGGTTGTATCACATACAACCTTTCCTCAAGAAAATCGTCGAGGAAACAATGTTTTGACATCCTATCTGCAAGATTTCATAAATAATGCAGTAATCGCTAATATAATTCCAACAGACTCTTAGCATCGCTACGAGTGAGAAAGTCTCATCGTAGTAAACCCTTTGAACTTGTCGGAAAAAATCTTAACGACAAGTCGAGCTTTCTTAATGGTGATACTTACCATCATTGTCCGTCTTCCTTTTAAAATCCATCTGTACTCAATAGCCTTACGACCATCGAGTCATTCTACCAAAGTCTACACTTTGTTTTCATACATGGATCCTCTCTCGGATTTTATGGCCTCGAGCCATTTATCGGAATCCGGGCCCACCATCACTTCTCCATAGCTCGTAGGTTCATTGTTGTCTAGCAACATGACTTCCAAGACAGGATTACGTACCATTCTGAAGTAGTACGCATCCTTGTCATCCCACGAGGTTTGGTAGTGACTTGATCTGAAGTTTCATGATCACTATCATAAGCTTCCACTTCAATTGGTGTAGGTGCCACAGGAACAACTTCATGTGCCCTGCCACACACTAGTTGAAGAGACGGTTCAATAACCTCATCAAGTCTCCACCATCCTCCCACTCAATTCTTTCGAGAGAAACTTTTCCTCGAGAAAGGACCGATTCCAGAAACAATCCCTTATTGCTTTCGGATCTGAGACAGGAGGTATACCCAACTGTTTTGGGTGTCCTATGAAGATGCATTTATCCGCTTTGGGTTCGAGCTTATCAGCCTGAAACTTTTCACATAAGCGTCGCAGCCCCAAACTTTTAAGAAATGACAGCTTAGGTTTCTCTAAACCATAGTTCATACGGTGTCATCTCATCAGAATTACGTGGTGCCCTATTTAAAGTGAATGTGGTTGTCTCTAATGCCTAACCCATAAACTATCGTGGTAATTCGATAAGAGACATCATGGTATGCATCATATCCAATAGGGTGCAGTTATGATGTTCGGACACACCATCACTTTACGGTGTTCCAGGCTGTATTAGTTGTGAAACAATTTCCACAATGTCTTAATTATGTGCCAAACTCGTAATTCAGATATTCATCTCTATGATCATATCATAGATATTTTATCCTCTTGTCACGACGATCTTTCAACTTCACCCTGAAATTACTTGAACCTTTCAATAATTCAGACTCGTGATTCATCAAGTAAATATACTCAACATCTACTCAAATCATCTGTGAAGTAAGAACATAACGATATCCACTACATGCCTCAGCACTCATTGGACTGCACACATCAAAATGTATTACTTCCAACAAGTTGCTTTCTAGTTCCATTTTACTGAAAACGAGGCTTTCAGTCATCTTGCCCATGTGGTATGATTTGCATGTCTCAAGTGATTCAAAATCAAGTGAGTCCAAACGGTCCATTTGCATGGAGTTTCTTCATGCATATACACCAATAGACATGGTTCGCATGTCTCAAACCTTTCAAAACAAGTGAGCCCAAGGATCCATCAACATGGAGCTTCTTCATATGTTTTATACCGATATGACTTACATGGCAGTGCCACAAGTAGGTGGTACTATCATTACTATCTTTTGTCATGAACATGTGTATCACTACGATCGAGATTCAATAAACCATTCATTTCAGGTGCAAGACCATTGAAGGTATTATTCAAATAAACAGAGTAACCATTATTCTCCTTAAATGAATAACCGTATTGCGATAGACATAATCCAATCATGTCTATGCTCAATGCAAACACCAATCTCGATGGTAGAGGGAGCGTGCGATGCTTGATCATATCAACATTGGAAACACTTCCAACACATATCGTCAGCTCACCTTTAGCTAGTCTCCGTTTATTCCGTAGCTTTTATTTCGAGTTACTAAAACTTAGCAACCGAACCGGTATCTAATACCCTGGTGCTACTAGGAGTACTAGTAAAGTACACATCAACACAATGTATATCCAATATACTTCTATCGACCTTGCCAGCCTTCTCATCTACCAAGTATCTAGGGTAATTCTGCTCCAGTGGTTGTTCCCCTTATTACAGAAGCACTTAGTCTCGGGTTTGGGTTCAACCTTGGGTTTCTTCACTAGAGCAGCAGCTGAATTGCCGTTTCATGAAGTATCCCTTCTTGCCCTTGCCCTTCTTGAAACTAGTGGTTTCACCAACCATCAACAATTGATGCTCCTTCTTGATTTCTACTTTTGTGGTGTCAAACATCGCGAATATCTCAAGGATCATCATATATGTCCCCGATACATTATAGTTCATCACGAAGCTCTAGCAGCTTGGTGGTAATGACTTCGGAGAAACATTACTATCTCATCTGGAAGATCAACTCCCACTTGATTCAAATGATTGTTGTACTCAGACAATCTGAGCACAAGTTCAACAATTGAGCTTTTCTCCCTTAGTTTGCAGGCTAAGAAAATCGTGGAGGTCTCATACCTCTTGACGTGGGCACGAACCTGAAATCTCAATTTCAGCCCTCGAAACATCTCATATGTTTCGCGATGTTTCAAAAAACATCTTTGGTGCCTCAATTCTAAACCGTTTAACTGAACTATCACGTAGTTATCAAAATGTGTATGTCAGATGTTCGCAACATCCACAGACTACGTTCGAGGTTCAGCACACTGAGCGGTGCATTAAGGACATAAGCCTTCTATGAAGCAATGAGGACAATCCTCAGTTTACGGACCTAGTCCGCATAATTGCTACTACCAACTTTCAACTGAATTTTCTCTAGGAACATATCTAAACAGTAGAACTGAAGTGCGAGCTACGACATAATTTGCAAAATCCTTTTGACTATGTTCAGGATAAACAAGTTCATCTTATGAACTCCCACTCAGATAGACATCCCTCTAGTCATCTAAGTGATTACATGATCCGAGTCAACTAGGCCGTGTCCGATCACCACGTGAGACGGACTAGTCAACATCGGTGAACATCTTCATGTTGATCGTATCTACCATATGACTCATGCTCGACCTTTCGGTCTCTTGTGTTCCGAGGCCATGTCTGTACATGCTAGGCTCGTCAAGTCAACCTAAGTGTTTTGCGTGTGTAAATCTGGCTTACACCCGTTGTATGTGAACGTTAGAATCTATCACACCCGATCATCACGTGGTGCTTCGAAACAACGAACTGTCGCAACGGTGCACAGTTAGGGGGAACACTTTCTTGAAATTATTATGAGGGATCATCTTATTTACTACCGTCGTTCTAAGTAAACAAGATGCAAAAACATGATAAACATCACATGCAATCAAATAGTGACATGATATGGCCAATATCATATTGCTCCTTTAGATCTCCATCTTTGGGGCTCCATGATCATCAACGTCACCGGCATGACACCATGATCTCCATCATCATGATCTCCATCATCGTGTCTTCTTGAAGTTGTCTCGTCATCTATTACTTTTACTACTACAGCTAACGGTTAGCAATAAAGTAAAGTAATTACATGACGTTTATGTTGACACGCAGGTCATAAATAAATTAAGACAACTCCTATGGCTCCTGCCGGTTGTCATACTCATCGACATGCAAGTCGTGATTCCTATTACAAGAACATGATCAATCGCATACATCACATATATCATTCATCACATCCTTTTGGCAATATCACATCACATAGCATACCCTGCAAAAACAAGTTAGACGTCCTCTAATTGTTGTTTGCATGTTTTATGTGGCTGCTATGGGTTTCTAGCAAGAACATTTCTTACCTACGCAAAAACCACAATGTGATATGCCAATTGCTATTTACCCTTCATAAGGACCCTTTTCATCGAATCCGATCCGACTAAAGTGGGAGAGACAGACACCCGCTAGCCACCTTATGCAACTAGTGCATGTCAGTCGGTGGAACCGGTCTCACGTAAGCATACGTGTAAGGTTGGTCCGGGCCGCTTCATCCCACGATGCCACCGAATCAAGATAAGACTAGTAACGGCAAGCATATTGAACAAAATCAACGCCCACAACTACTTTGTGTTCTACTCGTGCATAGAAACTACGCATAGACCTAGCTCATGAGGCCACTATTGGGGAACGTAGCATAAATTCAAAATTTTCCTACGTGTCACCAAGATCTATCTATGGAGTCATCTAGCAACGAGGGAGGAGTGGATCTACATACCCTTGTAGATCGCGCGCAGAAGCGTTCAAGAGAACGGGGTTGATGGAGTTGTACTCGTCGTGATCCAAATCACCGATGATCCTAGCGCCTAACGGACGGCACCTCCGCGTTCAACACACGTACGGAGCAGCGACATCTCCTCCTTCTTGATCCAGCAAGGGGGAAGGAGAGGTTGATGGAGATCCAACAGCACGACGGCATGGTGGTGGAAGTAGCGGGATTCCAACAGGGCTTCGCCAAGCGCTGCGGGAGGAGGAAGGTGTGTCATGGGAGGGAGAAGGAGGCGCCAGGGCTTGGGTTAGGTTGCCCTCCCTTCCCCCCACTATATATAGGGCCAAGGGAGAGGGGGAGGGTGCAGCCTTGCCCCTTCCTCCAAGGAAGGGTGCGGCCAAGGGGGGGAGGAGTCCATCCTCCCCAAGGCACCTCGGAGGTGCCTTCCCCCTTTAGGACTCTCCCTTTTTCCTCTACTCTTGGCGCATGGGCCTCTTGGGGCTGGTGCCCTTGGCCCATATAGGCCAAGGCGCACCCCCTACAGCCCATGTGGCCCCCCCGGGGCAGGTTGCCCCACCCGGTGGACCCCCGGGACCCTTCCGGTGGTCCCGGTACAATACCGGTGACCCCGAAACTTGTCCCGATGGCCGAAATAGCACTTCCTATATATAATTATTTACATCCGGGCCATTCCGGAACTCCTCGTGACGTCCGGGATCTCATCCAGGACTCCGAACAACTTTCGGGTTACCGCATACTAATATCTCTATAACCCTAGCGTCACCGAACCTTAAGTGTGTAGACCCTACGGGTTCGGGAGACATGCAGACATGACCGAGATGACTCTCCGGTCAATAACCAACAGCGAGATCTGGATACCCATGTTGGCTCCCACATGTTCCACGATGATCTCATCGGATGAACCACGATGTCAAGGACTTAATCAATCCCGTATACAATTCCCTTTGTCTATCGGTACGACACTTGCCCGAGATTCGATCGTTGGTATCCCGATACCTTGTTCAATCTCGTTACCGGCAAGTCTCTTTACTCATTTTGTAACACATCATCCCGTGATCAACTCCTTGATCAGATTGTGCACATTATGATGATGTCCTACCGAGTGGGCCCAGAGATACCTCTCCGTTTACACGGAGTGACAAATCCCAGTCTCGATTCGTGCCAACCCAACAGACACTTTCGGAGATACCTGTAGTGTACCTTTATAGCCACCCAGTTACGTTGTGACGTTTGGCACACCCAAAGCACTCCTACGGTATCCGGGAGTTGCACAATCTCATGGTCTAAGGAAATGATACTTGACATTAGAAAGGCTTTAGCATACGAACTACATGATCTTGTGCTAGGCTTAGGATTGGGTCTTGTCCATCACATCATTCTCCCAATGATGTGATCCCGTTATCAACGACATCCAATGTCCATGGTCAGGAAACCGTAACCATCTATTGATCAACGAGCTAGTCAACTAGAGGCTTACTAGGGACATGGTGTTGTCTATGTATCCACACATGTATCTGAGTTTCCTATCAATACAATTCTAGCATGGATAATAAACGATTATCATGAACAAGGAAATATAATAATAACTAATTTATTATTGCCTCTAGGGCATATTTCCAACAGAGCGTTGACGAGGCCAAAAGACATGACAGTGTATTCATATGAACCATAGCTTGTCCTGAAAGTCATCTTGGGAATATCTTGCTCACGGATTCGAATCTGATGATAACCCATACGGAGATCAAGCTTGGAGAATACTTGGGCACCTTTGAGTTGTTCGAACAGCTCGTTGATGGTGGGAAGTGGGTATTTGTTCTTGATGGTCTTCTTGTTCAATGGACGGTAATCAACACAAAGTCGGTCCGTTCCATCCTTCTTCTTCATAAAAAGAACACCACAACCCCACGGAGAAGAACTAGGCCGGATGAGACCCATTCTCTCTTGAATATCGAGTTGCTTCCTCCGCTCCTTCAACTCTTCAAGTCCGAGCTTGTAAGGACGCTTGCACAGAGGTTCCGTACCGGGCTCAAGATCAATGACGAATTCAACTGGCCGGTGCGGAGGCATTCCTGGAAGCTCTTCTGGAAAGATGTCTTGATATTCGCAAACGACTGGAATTTGCGAGATAGCATCCAGTTCACCCTTCTCATTGAGAGAAAACAGACGGATGGTATCATCACGAGCGGCAAAGACAGTTACATCCTCAGACGAATGAGTCAATTGAATCTGCCTGGCTGCACAATCAAGATGCGCCTTGTGCTTAGAAAGCCAATACATTCCGAGAATAAGATCAATATGCGAGTCACCAAGAACATTTGGAGAGGACAAGAACTTATAGTCACCCAAAGTGATTGTAACATCTGGAACGCATACACGAGATGTCATTTGACGGGCCGGAGAGACAATAGCCAACGGTTTCGACAACACTTGAGTAAAAAAATCATGCTTAGATGCAAAAGGTCTCGAGATGAAACAATGCGATGCACCAGTGTCAAAAAGAACTCGTGCAGGAATATCGTTAACAGGAAGGTTACCCATGATGACATCTGACGAATCCTCTGCCTGAGATGCATTCACCATATTGACCTTGGCGTACTTGGGGTTATGCTTGACCATAGCTGTACTTGCCGATCTCACAGGAGGAGGAGGAGGAGGAGGGAGACGCCTCTGATTGAGACACTTGTTGGCATAGTGACCCTTCTGTTGGCACTTGTTGCACGTGACCTCTGAAAGCGGACGGTGATACGGAGCACTCAATCTTGGAGCTTGAGACGAAGTCTTGTTCTGAAAGCCAGGGTTGGGTGGGTGGGAAGATCCACTGCCACCTTTGCTCTTCTGCTGATACGGCTGGCGAAATGGAGGAGGAGGAAGCCAATACTTCTGCTGCTTGGCCACTTGAGTAGAGGAAGAAGGAGTAGCATCTCTGACTCGCTTCTTGGAAGCATCACACCTCAGTTGAGCGGCCTCTTGCTTAAATGCCATGTTGTAGAACTCATCGTATCTCAAGGGCTCAAAGAGAACAAGAGCTAGCTGAATTTCTTCTCTGAGACCACCCCTGAACTGGTATATCATGCTCTTCTCATCAGGTACGTCCTGCTTAGCAAAGCGGGCGAGCTTCTGAAACAACTTGTTGTAGTCATAGACAGACAAAGAGCCTTGCGTAAGGTTGCGGAATTCCTCACGCTTGCTTTCAACCACGCTCTGAGGGATATGGTGAGCTCTGAAATCTTGACGGAATTCATCCCAAGTAATAACATGTCCACCTCTGGAGTCCTTGTACTGCTGGAACCATTCTGCAGCTTGATCTTTGAGTTGGAAGGAAGCGAACTTGACGAAGTCCTCAGGCCTGACGTTACTGCACTCGAAATGCTTGCACAGATCCACGAGCCAATCGTCAGCATCGGTTGCCTCAACACAATTGCTGAAAGTCTTTGGCCCGTTAGCAAGGAACTGGTTGAGTGTAGCAAAGTGATTCTGATTGTTGTCTTGGTTCCCTTGGTTGCCTTGATTGCGCTCTTGTAGAATCTGCATGATCAACTGTGTGTTTGCATTGGTTGCGGCCATCACAGCTTGTCATGCCTCCAGGGGAGGTGGAGGTGGTGGCGGATCTTGATTCTGATTCTGATTGGTGCTCTTAGCGGGAGCCATCCTGAAGAGGTTGACCACCGTTAGCACATAGACAGATAAATGAAGCTGAATCCAACGGAATGAAAATTGCAACATAAAGTCTTCACATCCGAACAAAATGAACAAATGCATTCCTCTTGAAATGGTCACATATCCATAAATTGAGAAGCCACTTAGAATTTAGGTAGATAAATAAATCAACAAGGTACGGATCAAGAACGAATACTCGGTAAGAAATCCCAATCTCAAACCAAATATCCATGGAAGAAGAACTAGAGCTACAAGAATTCCCACCTATGAAACTCCCGAACCTTTCCGGTTATGCAATCAGGTGTTGGGGATACAGGGGAAGCATAATATCTCACCCAAATCTAGCAAATCCTACATCCAGCTGTATCCACACATAACCGAGAAAAACTTCAGAAACCATCTACCTCAACCTTCGAAAAGCATCCGTTATACAAGTTATGGCGATACTCCCGAACTCCCGCCCCAGTACTGGGTGGCGTCGAGGTTATCTCACCAACGAACTGCATAAAAGAGATTTTCGATGTCGGCGTACTAAACTCAGGTATTCCAGAACTGCAACGATAAAATTATGACGACAACACCTCAGAGCTCAACTCCCCGGGACACTTCCACAAAACCCCTGACAGGAGGCACCAAGACAATGTTCTCGTCATAAAACCATCGGAACGATTCCAAGATACCCGCGTGATCCTAAAATTTTTTTAGTGAAATTTGAGAAGAGAAGAGTCAAAACTCTACGTCAGGATGCCTTACCAGAGCGATGAGGAGACTGGGAAGTAAAAAGAATTCCTAAACTCTCCGATATATAATTCCTAAATGACTCAAAACATTTTTCTAGACACAACTCGGCTGCTAAAACGATCAAGCAATGGGGCTCCTAAGGTCGGGGAAGGCTCTGATTACCAACTTGTAACACCCTCGATGCGACTATATCTCCCACGTGTCGAGGCACGACTTAGAGGCATAATCACATTGAAGGCATATGTCGCAAGTTAGGCAATCTTCACAACATCCCATGTAATATAAATAATAAAGGGGAGATAACATAGTTGGCTTACACTCGCCACGTCAATCAAGTACATAAATAACATTACATCATTCAAACACTCATGGCCCGACTACGGCGCCAAAATAAAAGATAACCCAACATGCGACACGGTCCCGATCACCCCCAACTGGGCACCACTACTGATCATCAGGAAAAGACACGTAGTATCATTGAGAGTCCTTGTCGAACTCCCACTTGAGCTCGAGCGCGTCACCTACAGCGGAATCATCAGGCCCTGCATCTGATTTAATAGTAATCTGTGAGCCACAGGGACTCAGCAATCTCGCACCCTCGCGATCAAGACTATTTAAGCTTATAGGTAAGGTAAATATATGTGGAGCTCCGGCAAGCGACTAGCATATATGGTGGCTATCCTGTTCGCAAAAGAGAGCGAGAAGAGAAGGCAAAGCGCGAGCGAGTAACTAAGAGAGCAAACCTGCGGCAAGCATTACTCCAACACCGTGTTCACTTCCCGGACTCCGCCGAGAAGAGGCCATCACGGTAACTCACACGTTGATTCATTTTAATTAAGTTAAGGTTCAAGTTATCTACAACCGGACATTAACAAATTCCCATCTGCCCATAACCGCGGGCACGGCTTTCGAAAGTTCAAATCCCTGCAGGGGAGTCCCAACTTAGCCCATGACAAGCTCTCACGGTCAACGAAGGAATAGACCTCCTCCCGAGACGTTCCGATCAGACTCGGTATCTCGGTTCTTCAAGACACTTCGACAGGTTAAAACAAATCCAGCAACACCGCCCGAATGTGCCGACAAATCCCGATAGGAGCTGCACATATCTCGTTCTCAGGGCACAATCGGATAAGCAATCCGTACAACTAAAACCAGCCCTCGAGTTTCCCCGAGGTGGCGCTGCAAGGGGCTCTAGGTTGGACCAACACTCAGAGGAGCACTGGCCCGGGGGGGTTTAAATAAGATGACCCTCGGGCTCCGGAAACCCAAGGAAAAAGAGGCTAGGTGGCAAATGGTAAAACCAAGGTTGGGCATTGCTGGAAAAGCTTTAATCAAGGCGAACTATCAAGGGGTTCCCATTATAACCCAACCGCGTAAGGAACGCAAAATCCGGGAACATAACACTGATACGACGGAAACTAGGGCGGCAAGAGTGGAACAAAACACTAGGCGAGAGGCCGAGCCTTCCACCCTTTACCAAGTATATAGATGCATTAAGATAACAGGGCAATATAATGATATCCGAACAAGTAAATAAATGTTCCCACAAGGAACGGTCTCCAATCTTCACCCGCAACTAGCAACGCTATAAGAGGGGCTAAGCAAAGCGGTAACATAGCCAATCAACGGTTTGCTAGGAAATGGTGGGCTAGAGGTTTGACATGGCAATTTGGGAGGGTTGAAATCAAGTGGTAGGCATCGTAGCATTGGCATAGCAAAAGAGCGAGCATCTAGCAAAGCAAAGATAGTAGTGATTTCGAGGGTATGATCATCTTGCCTGCAAAGTTGTCAGAGTTGACTGGATCCTCGAAAGCAAACTCAACGGGCTCCTCGTTAGCGAACTCGTCTCCCAGCTCTACCCAAACAAGACAGACAAGCAACAAGGGCACAATCAACCACGTGCAAAGCTCAAACAATATGATGCAAAGATGATATGCTATGTGGGATGCGATGCGGGATGCATATGCAAGATGTGACAAGGAATGCATGAACCTGGCCTCAACTTGGAAATCCAAGTGTGCCACTGGAAAGATGAGATGAAATCGCTTGAAAACGATATAAAGAACGCCGGAATCGGAGTTACGGTTTGGAAATGGCAAGCAATTCAAATATGACCACGTTCTGCGATTTACAGCAAGTAGCCATCTAAATGCAACAAGATGAACATGCTAAAGCACTCAAATATGGCATAAAAATACATGAAATGGATGCATACATGATGCTTAACAAAAGTCTAGCATTGAGCTACGGCCAATTCATCCATTAACAGGTTCAAACAAGCATGGCAAAAATGCATATGGTAAACAGATCTCAGACTTAGTGAAATTAACACTTGTCTGGAATTTCAGATCAGATAGCACTCTTCGGAGCAACAAAACTATATGCTACAGGACCTGAACATGGCAAAGTAAAGCATGGCATGGAGCTACTCAAAGAGCTTAACAAAAGTCCCTTAGTGACCTTGAGCCAAAAGGGATCAGAAAATACATTTGCAAGCATGTGAACATGGCAAAAACATAATCAGATCACAGACTTAGTGAAAACTGGAGCATGCTGAAACAGATATCAAGTAGGCATGTTTACGAGCTCGATGCACTCACCACAGAGCAAGTCATGACAATATAAGCATACACCCATCAAGAATACACAAAATGCAAGCTAGACATGGCAAGAACAATAGCATAGCATGCACGGATCAACTACAACATCATCGGCAAAATTGCTAACAAGTAGACAATCTGCCCAGATTCACGAAGTAGCAAAAGTAGAGCTCGATTGACTCAAGCTAGGGTGCTCCATAATTGCAAACAAAGACATGGATGGATAGAGCACTACAATATTAACAAAACATCCTTACTGATCATCCTCAAAAGAGGCACGGATCACTAGGAAACAACATGAACATATGGCCATATGAGATAAACAGCTCAAGGACTTAGTGGAAATGCTAAGTCCCTGAAATCAGCATTACCAAGTGCCTCACTTTGCAAGTTTGTGCTAGTCACCACACACATCACAAAAATACATGGGTTGCACCTCTGGAAAGATGGCAAAACCCTTAAAAAACATATGTAGAACTCAGGGGCATATCATGCACACAATAATCATGGCAAAAATGACAAATAACTAAATGGAGCAGCAGATCTGACAATTATCTCAAGTAGCACTCTTTTAACAGCATTTCGGGCATCAAGATGAACTCAAATGAAAATGATGCAATGGAATGAAATGATGTACTTGCTGAGGCGAACATTTTGATATGCTATATGCCCAAAACGGAGCTACAGATGCAAAGTTACGATGGGATGAACAAGGGCATATGAACTAGGGTTTCGGGAGAAAGTCAACCCAAACGGGATCTCAGATCCAGATCCGGACGGCGCGGATTACGAGGTTCGCCGGAATCTCGGAGCTCGTCGGAGAGGACGACGAGGACGGCGTCGAGGGACAGGGGCGGCGCGGCACCGGATCCGGTCGCCGGTGCACCTGCCAGCGACGAGGGCAGCGCGGCGAGGAGGCGGACACCGGCGTGGGGCGGACGGCGGCCTGCGGCGGACAGTGGCCGAGGCGGAGGGGCGACGGCGGCGGCTCGTCGACGTCCGGTGGTGCGAGCGCCGGCAAGAGAAGAGGCGACGGCGGCGGGCGGGCTCCTCCCGCGGGCGGCGGCGACGAGGAGACGGGCCGCGGGGGCCCGGATTGGGCTTCCCAGCCCGCGGCGGCGGCGAGCGGCGGGCGCCACGTGGCGGGACGCTACTGGTGCGGGGGCGGCTGCACGGTGTGTCCGACCCGGGCGGACAATGTCCGGCGCGTCGGAGACGTTTTTTAGGGTTTCTGGGAAGAAGGAGGTCCGGATTCGGAGGGTGTCTTTAAATAGACATAGAGGGAGCTAGGAGAGTCCAAATGAGGTGCGGTTTTCAGCCACGCGATCGTGATCGAACGCTCTAGATGATGGAGAGGGTTTTGGTGGGTTTTGGGCCAAATTGGAGGGGTGTTGGGCTGCAACACACACGAGGCCTTATCGGTCCCTCGGTTAACTGTTGGAGTATCAAACGAAGTCCAAATGGTACGAAACTTGACAGGCGGTCTGCCGATAGTAAACCAAGGCCACTCGGCAAGTCTCGGTCCAATCCGGAAATGTTTAATCCCCACACACAAAAGAAAGGTAGAAATGACCACCGGAGGAGAACGAAGCGCCGGAATGCAAAACGGACAACGGGGAAAATGCTCGAATGCATGAGATGAACATGTATGCAAATGCAATGCACATGATGACATGATATGAGATGCATGACAACGACAACAAC
Source organism: Triticum aestivum (assembly GCF_018294505.1). NCBI lineage: Eukaryota > Viridiplantae > Streptophyta > Magnoliopsida > Poales > Poaceae > Triticum > Triticum aestivum. The sequence goes on from NC_057794.1 coordinate 355,549,719, forward strand.
ACACAGAGACAAAAACCTGAACCCGAGAAAATAAAATAACTTAAGGCTGGAAACGGCAAGAGTTGGAGTACATATTGGGTAAGTCACATCCGGGGTGTTACAACACTCCACCACTATGAAAGGATCTCGTCCCGAGATCTAGGACTGAAAGAACGCCGGGTACTTAGAACGGAGGTGATCCTCGCGTTCCCAGGTAGCTTCACGGTTGGAATGGTGTGACCACTTGACTTTGAGAAATTTGATTGACTTGTTGCGAGTCTTGCGTTCAGTCTCTTCAAGAATAGCAACTGGGTGCTCACGGTAAGAGAGATCTTCTTGGAGCTCAATGTCCTCGAAGTTGACGGTGCGGTCAGGAGTCTTGAAGCACTTTCGGAGCTGGGAGACATGGAACACTTCATGAACATTTGCAAAGTTTGAAGGAAGCTCGAGTTGATAGGCGAGATCGCCTCTCTTGCTGACAATCTTGAAAGGTCCCATGTATCTAGGGGCAAGCTTCCCTTTGATACCGAAGCGACGAGTACCTTTCATAGGAGAGACGCGGAGGTAAACATGATCTCCGATCTCGAAAGCCAAATTACGATGCTTACTATCATAGTAGCTCTTCTAACGGGATTGGGCTGCTTTGAGGTTATCTCGAATGACTTTGCACATCTCCTCTGCCTCTCTGATTAAGTCATTTCCCAAAAGCTGACGCTCACCGGTTTCAGACCAGTTGAGAGGGGTACGGCACTTCCTGCCATACAGAATTTCAAATGGGGCCTTGTCCGAACTTGCTTGAAAAATGTTGTTGTAGGAGAATTCAGCATAAGGAAGACAATCCTCCCACTTCATGCCGAAGGAGATCACGCAAGCCCTGAGCATATCTTCAAGAATCTGATTGACACGCTCGACTTGACCGCTAGTTTGAGGATGGAAAGCTGTGCTGAAACGGATGTTGGTGCCCATGGCCTTCTGAAAAGAATCCCAAAACTTGGAGGTAAAGATGCTACCACGGTCTGAAGAGATCACTTGTGGAATACCGTGCAGAGAGATAATTCGAGAGGTATAGAGCTCCGCCAATTGAGCTGCAGTGATTGACTCTTTAATAGGTAGAAAGTGAGCCACTTTGGTGAGTTTGTCGATGACAACAAATATAGCATCATTGCCACGTTTGGACTATGGAAACCCAGTCACGAAGTCCATTTCAATGTGGTCAAACTTCTATTCTGGAATGGAAAGAGGTTGGAGGAGACCACCTGGCCTTTGGTGTCCCGCCTTCACTCTTCTGCAGACATCACCCTCATTTACGAACTGAGCAATCTCGTGCTTCATTCGAGTCCACCAATAAGCCTGCTTAAGGTCCTGATACATCTTCGTGCTCCCAGGGTGGATGGAGAGGAGAGAATTGTGAGCCTCGTTCATGATCACTTTACGAAGTTCACCTTTGAGCACGACAATATGATCCTCGAAGAAGAGAGTATCCTTGTCATCAAGGCAGTAGCACTTGTACTTGGGTTGACTCTTGGCAATCCCAATATTCACCTTTTTCACCATAGCATTAAGAAGCTGAGCTTGGCGAATTTGGTCTTCCAAGGTAGGAGAGACTTGAAGGTTGGTGAGGAAACCTTGAGGAACAACTTGCAGATTAAGTTTGCGGAAGGTTTCACAAAGCTCGGGTTGATAAGGCTTGAGAATCAGACTGTTGCAGTAAGCTTTCCTGCTCGATGCGTCAGCAATCACATTGGCCTTGCCTGGAGTATACTCGATACTCGGATTATACTCTTGAATCATTTCGACCCATTGAGTTTGCCTGAGGTTGAGATTAGGCTGAGTGAAGATGTACTTGAGACTCTTGTGGTCAGTGAAAATGTCCACTTTTCTTCCCAATAAGAGATGTCTCCAAGTCAAAGAGCATGCACAACTGCTGCCAACTCGAGATCATGAGTGGGGTAGTTCTTCTCATTGGGCTTCAATTGGCGAGAGGTATAAGCAACAACTTTCTTCTCTTGCATCAACTCTACGCCAAGACCTTGGAGAGAGGCATCACAAAAGACCTCGTATGGCTTGGATTCATCGGGTGGAGTCAGAACTGGAGCAGTGATCAATTTCTCTTTCAAAGTGTTGAAAGCAATGTCACACTCCGGAGATTAAATGTACTTGACGTGCTTCTGGAGAAGATTTGAGAGAGGCTTCGCGATCTTAGAAAAGTTTTCAATGAATCTTCGGCAATAGCTTGCGAGACCGAGGAAGCTACGGAGTTGCTTCACGTTCTGAGGAGGTTCCCAATTCACAATTGCAGACACCTTCTCAGGATTCACGGCAATGCCCTTGGCAGAGATGATATGACCAAGATAAAGAACCTCATCGAGCCAAAATTCGCACTTGGAGAACTTGGCGTAGAACTTGTGTTCTCTGAGCTTATCGAGCACCAAACGCAAGTGCCTGGCATGATCTTCCTTGTTCTTCGAGAAAACTAGAATGTCGTCGAGATAGACCAAGACGAAGTCATTGGTGTAGGTGTTGAAGATGAAGTTCATCATGCGAGAGAAAGTCGGAGGAGCATTGACGAGGCGAAAAGACATGACAGTGTATTCATATGAACCATAGCTTGTCCTGAAAGTCGTCTTGGGAATATCTTGCTCACGGATTCGAATCTGATGATAACCCATACGGAGATCAAGCTTGGAGAATACTTGGGCACCTTTGAGTTGTTCGAACAGCTCGTTGATGTTGGGAAGTGGGTATTTGTTCTTGATGGTCTTCTTGTTCAATGGACGGTAATCAACACAAAGTCGGTCCGTTCCATCCTTCTTCTTCATAAAAACAACACCACAACCCCACGGAGAAGAACTAGGCCGGATGAGACCCATTCTCTCTTGAATATCGAGTTGCTTCCTCAGCTCCTTCAACTCTTCAGGTCCGAGCTTGTAAGGACGCTTGCACACAGGTTCCGTACCGGGCTCAAGATCAATGACGAATTCAACTGGCCGGTGCGGAGGCATTCCTGGAAGCTCTTCTGAAAAGACGTCTTGATATTCGCAAACGACTGGAATTTGCGAGATAGCATCCAGTTCACCCTTCTCATTGAGAGAAAACAGACGGATGGTATCATCACGAGCGGCAAAGATAGTTACATCCTCAGACGAATGAGTCAATTGAATCTGCCTGGCTGCACAATCAAGATGCGCCTTGTGCTTAGAAAGCCAATCCATTCCGAGAATAAGATCAATATCCGAGTCACCAAGAACATTTGGAGAGGACAAGAACTTATAGTCACCCAAAGTGATTGTAACATCCGGAACGCATACACGAGATGTCATTTGACAGGCCGGAGAGACAATAGCCAACGGTTTCGACAACACTTGAGTAACAAAATCATGCTTAGATGCAAAAGGTCTCAAGATGAAATAACGCGATGCACCAGTGTCAAAAAGAACTCGTGCAGGAATATCGTTAACAGGAAGGTTACCCATGATGACATCTAACGAATCCTCTGCCTGAGATGCATTCACCATATTGACCTTGGCGTACTTGGGGTTATGCTTGACCATAGCTGTACTTGCCGATCTCACAGGAGGAGGAGGAGGAGGGAGACGCCTCTGATTGAGACACTTGTTGGCATAGTGACCCTTCTGTTGGCACTTGTTGCACGTGACCTCTGAAAGCGGATGGTGATATGGAGCACTCAATCTTGGAGATTGAGACGAAGTCTTGTTCTGAAAGCCAGGGTTGGGTGGGTGGGAAGATCCACTGCCACCTTTGCTCTTCTGCTGATACGGCTGGCGAAATGGAGGAGGAGGAAGCCAATACTTCTGCTGCTTGGCCACTTGAGTAGAGGAAGAAGGAGTAGCATCTCTGACTCGCTTCTTGGAAGCATCACACCTCAGTTGAGCGGCCTCTTGCTTCAATGCCATGTTGTAGAACTCATCGTATCTCAAGGGCTCAAAGAGAACAAGAGCTAGCTGAATTTCTTCTCTGAGACCACCCCTGAACTGGTATATCATGCTCTTTTCATCAGGTACGTCCTGCTTAGCAAAGCGGGCGAGCTTCTGAAACAACTTGTTGTAGTCATAGACAGACAAAGAGCCTTGCTTCAGGTTGCGGAATTCCTCACGCTTGCTTTCAACCACGCTCTGAGGGATATGGTGAGCTCTGAAATCTTGACGGAATTCATCCCAAGTAATAACACGTCCACCTCTGGAGTCCTTGTACTGCTGGAACCATTCTGCAGCTTGATCTTTGAGTTGGAAGGAAGCGAACTTGATGAAGTCCTCAGGCCTGACGTTACTGCACTCGAAATGCTTGCACAGATCCACGAGCCAATCGTCAGCATCGGTTGCCTCAACACAATTGCTGAAAGTCTTTGGCCCGTTAGCAAGGAACTGGTTGAGTGTAGCAAAGTGATTCTGATTGTTGCCTTGGTTCCCTTGGTTGCCTTGATTGCGCTCTTGTAGAATTTGCATGATCAACTGTGTGTTTGCATTGGTTGCGCCATCACAGCTTGCCATGCCTCCGGAGGAGGTGGAGGTGGTGGCGGATCTTGATTCTGATTCTGATTGGTGCTCTTAGCGGGAGCCATCCTGAAGAGGTTGACCACCGTTAGCACATAGACAGATAAATGAAGCTGAATCCAACGAAATGAAAATTGCAACATAAAGTCTTCACATCCGAACAAAATGAACGAATGCATTCCTCTTGAAATGGTCACATATCCATAAATTGAGAAGCCACTTAGAATTTAGGTAGAGAAATAAATCAACAAGGTATGGATCAAGAACGAATACTCGGTAAGAAATCCCAATCTCAAACCAAATATCCGTGGAAGAAGAACTAGAGCTACAAGAATTCCCACCTATGAAACTCCCTAACCTTTCCGGTTATGCAATCAGGTGTTGGGAATACAGGGGAAGCATAATATCTCACCCAAATCTAGCAAATCCTACATCCAGCTGTATCCATCCTTCAACACATAACCGAGAAAAACTTCGGAAACCATCTACCTCAACCTTCGAAAAGCATCTGTTATACAAGTTATGGCGATACTCCCGAACTCCCGCCCCAGTACTGGGTGGCGTCGAGGTTATCTCACCAACGAACTGCATAAAAGAGATTTTTGATGTCGGCGTACTAAACTCAGGTATTCCAGAACTGCAATGATAAAATTATGACGACAACACCTCAGAGCTCAACTCCCCGGGACACTTCCATAAAACCCCTGACAAGAGGCACCAAGACAATGTTCTCGTCATAAAACCATCGGAACGATTCCAAGATACCCGCGTGATCCTAAAAAAATTTAGTGAAACTTGAGAAGAGAAGAGTCAAAACTCTACGTCAGGATGCCTTACCGGAGCGATGAGGAGACTGGGAAGTAAAAAGAATTCCTAAACTCTCCGATATATAATTCCTAAATGACTCAAAACATTTTTCTAGACACAACTCGGCTGCTAAAACGATCAAGCAATGGGGCTCCTAAGGTTGGGGAAGGCTCTGATTACCAACTTGTAACACCCTCGATGCGACTATATCTCCCACGTGTCGAGCCACGACTTAGAGGCATAATCGCATTGAAGGCATATGTCGCAAGTTAGGCAATCTTCACAACATCCCATGTAATATAAATAATAAAGGGGAGATAACATAGTTGGCTTACACTCGCCACGTCAATCAAGTACATAAATAACATTACATCATTCAAACACTCATGGCCCGACTATGGCGCCAAAATAAAAGATAACCCAACATGCGACATGGTCCTGATCACCGCCAACTGGGCACCACTACTGATCATCAGGAAAAGACACGTAGTATCGTTGAGAGTCCTTGTCGAACTCCCAGTTGAGCTCGAGCGCGTCACCTGGAGCGGAATCATCAGGCCCTGCATCTGATTTAATAGTAATCTGTGAGCCACAGGGACTCAGCAATCTCGCACCCTCGCGATCAAGACTATTTAAGCTTATAGGTAAGGTAAGGTAAATATATGTGGAGCTGCGGCAAGCGACTAGCATATATGGTGGCTATCCTGTTCGCAAAAGAGAGCGAGAAGAGAAGGCAAAGCGCGAACGCATAACTAAAGAGGGCAAACCTGCGGAAAGCATTACTCCAACAACGTGTCCACTTACCGGACTCCGCCGAAAAGAGGCCATGACGGTAACTCACATGGTTGATTCATTCTAATTAAGTTAAGGTTCAAGTTATCTACAACCGGACATTAACAAATTCCCATCTACCCATAACCGCGGGCACGGCTTTCAAAAGTTCAAATCCCTGCAGGGGAGTCCCAACTTAGCCCATGACAAGCTCTCATGGTCAACAAAGGAATAGACCTCCTCCCGAGACGTTCCGATCAGACTCGGTATCTCGGTTCTTCAAGACACTTCGATAGGTTAAAACAAATCCAGCAACACCGCCTGAATGTGCCGACAAATCCCGATAGGAGCTGCACATATCTCGTTCTCAGGGCACAATCGGATAAGAAATCCGTACAACTAAAACCAGCCCTCGAGTTTCCCCGAGGTGGCGCTGCAAGGGGCTCTAGGTTGGACCAACACTCAAAGGAGCACTGGCCCGGGGGGGGGGGGTTTAAATAAGATGACCCTCGGGCTCCGGAAACCCAAGGGAAAAAGAGGCTAGGTGGCAAATGGTAAAACCAAGGTTGGGCATTGCTGGAAAAGCTTTAATCAAGGCGAACTATCAAGGGGTTCCCATTGAAACCCAACCGCGCAAGGAACGCAAAATCCGGGAACATAACACTGATACGACGGAAACTAGGGCGGCAAGAGTGGAACAAAACACTAGGCGAGAGGCCGAGCCTTCCACCCTTTACCAAGTATATAGATGCATTAAGATAACAGGGCAATATAATGATATCCCAACAAGTAAATAAATGTTCCCACAAGGAACGGTCTCCAATCTTCACCCGCAACTAGCAACGCTATAAGAGGGGCTGAGCAAAGCGGTAACATAGCCAATCAACGGTTTGCTAGGACATGGTGGGTTAGAGGTTTGACATGGCAATTTGGGAGGCTTGAAAGCAAGTGGTAGGCATTGTAGCATTGGCATAGCAAAAGAGCGAGCATCTAGCAAAGCAAAGATAGTAGTGATTTCGAGGGTATGATCATCTTGCCTGCAAAGTTGTCAGAGTTGACTGGATCCTCGAAAGCAAACTCAACGGGCTCCTCGTTAGCGAACTCGTCTCCCGGCTCTACCCAAACAAGACAAACAAGCAACAAGGGCACAATCAACCTCATGCAAAGCTCAAACAATATGATGCAAAGATGATATGCTATGCAGGATGCGATGCGGGATGCATATGCAAGATGTGACAAGGAATGCATGAACCTGGCCTCAACTTGGAAAACCAAGTGTTCCACTGGAAAGATGAGATGAAATCGCTTGAAAACGATATAAAGAACACCGGAATCGGAGTTACGGTTTGGAAATGGCAAGCAATTCAAATATGACCACGTTCTGCGATTTACAGCAAGTAGCCATCTAAATGCAACAAGATGAACATGCTACAGCACTCAAATATGGCATAAAAATACATGGAAGAGATGCATTCATGATGCTTAACAAAAGTCTAGCACTGAGCTACGGCCAATTCATCCATTAACAGGTTCAAACAAGCATGGCAAAAATGCATATGGTAAACAGATCTCAGACTTAGTGAAATTAACACTTGTCTGGAATTTCAGATCAGATAGCACTCTTCGAAGCAACAAAACTATATGCTACAGGACCTGAACATGGCAAAGTAAAGCATGGCATGGAGCTACTCAAAGAGCTTAACAAAAGTCCCTTAGTGACCTTGAGCCAAAAGGGATCAGAAAATACATTTGCAAGCATGTGAACATGGCAAAAACATAATCAGATCACAGACTTAGTGAAAACTGGAGCATGCTGAAACAGATATCAAGTAGGCATGTTTACGAGCTCGATGCACTCACCACAGAGCAAGTCATGACAATATAAGCATACACCCATCAAGAATACACAAAATGCAAGCTAGACATGGCAAGAACAATTGCATAGCATGCACGGATCAACTACAACATCATCGGCAAAATCGCTAACAAGTAGACAATCTGCCCAGATTCACGAAGTAGCAAAAGTAGAGCTCGATTGGCTCAAGCTAGGGTGCTCCATAATTGCAAACAAAGACATGGATGGATAGGTCACTACAAGATTAACAAAACATCCTTACTGATCATCCTCAAAAGAGGCACGGATCACTAGGAAACAACATGAACATATGGCCATATGAGATAAACAGCTCAAGGACTTAGTGGAAATGCTAAGTCCCTGAAATCAGCATTACCAAGTGCCTCACTTTGCAAGCTTGTGCTAGTCACCACACACATCACAAAAATACATGGGTTGCACCTCTGGAAAGATGGCAAAACCCTTAACAAAACATATGTAGAACTCAGGGGCATATCATGCACATAATAATCATGGCAAAAATGACAAATAACTAAATGGAGTAGCAGATCTGACAATTATCTTAAGTAGCACTCTTTTAACAGCATTTCGGGCATCAAGATGAACTCAAATGAAAATGATGCAATGGAATGAAATGATGTACTTGCTGAGGCGAACATTTTGATATGCTATATGCCCAAAACGGAGCTACAGATGCAAAGTTACGATGGGATGAACAAGGGCATATGAACTAGGGTTTCAGGAGAAAGTCAACCCAAACGGGATCTCAGATCCAGATCCGGACGGTGCGGATTACGAGGTTCGCCGGAATCTCGGAGCTCGTCGGAGAGGACGACGAGGACGGCGTCGAGGGACAGGGGCGGCGCGGCACCGGATCCGGTCGCCGGTGCACCTGCCGGCGACGAGGGCAGCGCGGCGAGGAGGCGGACGCCGGCGCGGGGCGGACGGCGGCCTGCGGCGGACGGTGGCCGAGGCGGAGAGGCGACGGCGGCGGCTCGTCGACGTCCGGTGGCGCGAGCGCCGGCAAGAGGAGAGGCGGCGGCGGCGGGCGGGCTCCTCCCGCGGGCGGCGGCGACGAGGAGACGGGCCGCGGGGGCCCGGATCGGGCTTCCCGGCCCGCGGCGGCGGCGAGCGGCGGGCGCCACGTGGCGGGACGCTACTGGTGCGGGGGCGGCGGCGCAGTGTGTCCGACCCGGGCGGACAATGTCCGGCGCGTCGGAGACGTTTTTTAGGGTTTCGGGGAAGAAGGAGGTCCGGATTCGGAGGGTGTCTTTAAATAGACATAGAGGGAGCTAGGAGAGTCCAAATGAGGTGCGGTTTTCAGCCACGCGATCGTGATCGAACGCTCTAGATGATGGAGAGGGTTTTGGTGGATTTTGGGCCAAATTGGAGGGGTGTTGGGCTGCAACACACATGAGGCCTTATCGGTCCCTCGGTTAACCGTTGGAGTATCGAACGAAGTCCAAATGGTACGAAACTTGACAGGTGGTCTACCGGTAGTAAACCAAGGCCACTCGGCAAGTCTTGGTCCAATCCAGAAATGTTTAATCCCCACACACAAAAGAAAGGTAGAAATGACCACCGTAGGAGAACGAAGCGCCGGAATGCAAAACGGACAACGGGGAAAATGCTCGAATGCATGAGATGAACACGTATGCAAATGCAATGCACATGATGACATGATATGAGATGCATGACAACGACAACAACACACGGAGACAAAAACCTGAACCCAGAAAATAAAATAACTTAAGGCTGGAAACGGCAAGAGTTGGAGTACATATTGGGTAAGTCACATCCGGGGTGTTACAACACTCCACCACTATGAAAGGATCTCGTCCCGAGATCTAGGACTGAAAGAACGCCGGGTACTCTGTCGTGGATTTGTCACGGCAGGTGTCCTAGCGAAAGGACTTAGTCGTGGAGCCATCGCTACGCATTTACTTGAAGGGGTTAAAGCGGACACAAAGACACGAGGGTTTTATACTAGTTCGGCCCCTTCGACGAAGGTAACAGCCTACGTCTAGTTGTGGTGGAATTGATATGATCTCGATGGCTAGGGAGCAAACAAGCTTCGCCTAGGCTCGAGTTGTCGTTGTCTGTCCTAAACCGCCACCGGGTCGCCCCCTTATATACACGGGTGGCGCCCGTCGGTCCATAGAGTCCTAACCGGTTCATACTCGTACTCCGGTTGCTATCTTTCTATTCCTTACTTACAATACAAGCCATACATGCGGCCGGTTTACGGCTATATGTTCTAACCGTCTACAGGCCTTGGGCCTTCATCTGTTTACACCAACTAATGAAGTTAACCCGGCCCAAGTAAGCCGGTTTATACCTGGTGGTAATATCCCCAACATTAGGCCCCAGATTGATTTGAACTGGTTCATGTCAATCCTTCACACCATCTTGCGTCTCGGATATCTTCTGTTAATTGGCAAATCTCCATGTCGTCATTATTTTTAGTTGCTGTAAACCGGCATGACGTCATCAGTTTTGGTTACTGTAAACCGGCATGACGTCATCATGAAATTCATAACGCCCTCTTAATGACAGCTCCTGGATTCGCGCGTTTGACCTAGCTCGGCTGCCTTATAAATAAAACCGAAGGGTCATTTCCTTTCTCTTCCCCTTCGTCCCTTCTTCTTCTTCTTCCTCACGTCGCCGACCTTGCAACTCCGCCACCATCGTCGACCTCTGCCTCGTCTCGGGCCGCTGCATCAACCTGAACGTACCAGAGTGTTGCGGCGTCTTTCCGCATCTTCTCCGCTCCCGGCAAGTCCTCTCTCCTTCTTAACCTAGATCTGTTCTTTAGGGTTCCGTGTTCTTGCTATGTTCATTGCGCGTTCATGGCTGTTCTCTGTCCTTGAATGCATCTGTGAACTCTTGCTGTGCTTAATAACGATCCCTTTAGTATCCGCTTACTATTTCTCATCCAAGCTCATAAATCTCCTGCACATATCTGCTCGATGGTTCACTTCTGTTTCCGCCTTAGTCTTCGAAATATTTTCTATTTTTATGAGCTTGCTGTAGATCCGCGGCTGTAACATAATTTTGTGAAACTTGTTTCTGCATAACCAGTTATCCATAGTTTCAATTGCTTCCGATGCTTAGGCCAGGCGGTTTAACTTCACCATAGAGGAAAAATTGCTAGACCGGTGCCATTAGTCCCCTGGTTGAACCGCCAGAATCCATCTGATGCTGCGTTTGTAGAAGACCGGTTTATGGGTACTGCCTCCGGTTTACCGTAATTAGATCAACACCGTTTCATCCGGCATATTCTTGAACCGGATCACTTATTTCTTGTAGATCTCGTCATGGCCAAACAAGTGTACGAGTGCAACTGGGTTCCCTCCCGTGTCACAGAATCACAGCTGAACGATCTAGTCCTGATTGGCGCTTTGGATAGCAAAAACACGATTCATTGGAGGGTTCCTGGAGATGAATGTCCTCCTACGCCCCAGGAAGGAGAGGTCGTGGTCTTCACAGATCATATGGCCCGGGGCTTCAAACCGCCCGGCTCCAAATTTTATCGGGATGTGTTAGCCAACTTTCAACTCCGTCCACAGGATATCGGCCCCAACTCTGTCACCAATCTTTGTCATTTTCAAGTACTTTCTGAGGCATATCTTCAAGAGGAGCCTTCAGTCGAGTTATTTAGGGATCTCTTTCATCTGAACCGTCGGACTGAATTCACTGATGGCCCTAATACCGAATTGGGCGGTATGGCCATTCAGAAGAGGAAGGAAATCACCTACCCTCACGTCAAACTCCATACGCACCCCAAAGAATGGAACGTAACTTGGTTTTATTGCAAGGATACATCTCCTGCCAATGAAAATCCCTTGCCTGGCTTCCGTCCGGAACGGCTCAGCAACACTCACCCTTTTCCACAAAGGCTAAACGCCAAGGAGAGAATTAAATATGCTCCTCAACTGCCCAAGCTCCGGGCCTTCATGGCCAATGGTTTAACAGGAATAGACCTTGCATGCTGCTGGATATCATGGAGCATTCTGCCTCTAAGTCGGCGCCCAAATTTGATGTGTGAGTATACTGATAGTGTCGATGACCCACTCCGACACACTAAAATCCAACTTCCTGAGGACGAAGTCACAGAATCTGTGAAAAAGATGCTGAATGAACCGGAGCACCTCTGTGCTCAAACCGGTCTGCTTCCATACTGCACCACCAACAAACCGCCAGCGGTAATATTTTAATTGCTTTATTGTTGAACCGGTTTGCTATTTTATACGTTCAATGTTTAATTACTGCTGATCCAGGGTGATAATCCGTTTTGGAGTAAGAAACTTCCTCAAGACAAAACGGAGAAGGCAGGACAGCCAACCCGGCCCAAGACCAAGGTTATCAAGAAACCAGCTCACAAGAGAAAAACCACCGCTTCATCTGACCCAGCCATTGACGATGATGTGGGTAATCTGGATCTTGAGGTAGAACTTGATTCACTTGGCTTGCTTTTTACACGCCTTATTGATGATAATGCTTGCCAGGATGACGCTGAAGCCAGCAACGCGGGTTTCGTTGAGGTAACCATTCTCTCTTCTGATTCAGAAATCCTGCCTTTGCCAAAATTTCGCCGGGCAAACCGGAAAATTAAATTTTCTCATCCTCTTGCTTATCTGGATTCCCAATTTCTTATGAAGACCCAGCAACACGAAGCTCGCCGCACAACCCGGCACAGTGGCCAGGTAGTTACCTCTGCCGGTTTACCAAACAGTCCGGTTCGAAAACGCCGCTCCGAGGTCTCCTACCTTTTTATTGATTTAAATCATAAAGCGGGTTTCTTCCGTCAACCTCTTAATCCATCCGACTCCGATTATCAGGTCACTTCTCATTCATCATCTGGTGAATCGTCGGCCACCCAGCTACCACCTTTGAAAACAGTTGTTGGGTAAGTTAAACTGAACATATGCTTCCAGTATACTGCGCAACGGTTTACACTTTTCCTTAATTTTTATTTTTCTTTCAAGGCTAAACCGAAGCCAAGCAAGAAGGCCCGCCTGGATAGAGCAGCTGAAGAAAATGTGGCCCCAGAACATAACCAAGCCCCGGATCGTGAAATGTTTACTTCTGAAGACATCCCCAATGATCCTCCTCTGCAAGACAACGTTATCCCTGAAGAAGGTCTTATTAATACCCCAGCGTCTGCTGATCCGCCTGCCAGCTCTGTCCAAATTGAAAAATCCCAAACTCATGCTGACAAAACGGCCGCACCAAACCAAACCGGCGAGTCAAAAGATGATGATGTTGTGATTACCGGTGTAGGCCATTCTGAACCCGGGAATCCTGCCACCCTTACCAGGCATACCATCAAAGAGGATTCTTCCCCTTTGAACAAAGGAAAATGGGATGTTGAATTAGAAACATACGCCGCTCTGAATGCTCAAGATCTTCACTCTGGCTATTTAAACCGGCTTTACACTAGCCGTGACTATGAAGCTGGTCTGGTCAAAATGATGAGGGATAAATTTGAGGTAAATTCCATCTTTCTTTTCTGCCATTGCATTCATCCCAGTAGCCCCCAAGGGCCGGTTTGTGACTTTGGTCAAAACCGGGACTTAATCCTGAATATAGTTTGTGAAATCCGTCGGCATAACCCTCGAAGGCCGGTTTAGCATAAGCAAACCGGGGCTAAAAAATAAAAAGTTGTCCTTAGAACATGACTTGATCAAATAGCCATTAGCCCCCAAGTGCCAAGTTGAATACTTGTATTGAGCTTGGGACTTTGTAATCGAACAATGTACAAAAAATTGAAGGCACATTAGCCCCCAAGTATCAGGCATATAACGTTGTTATGTGGTTGATACTTCAATTTCTTGGCTCGCCTGTGTAAAGCTTGAAAATGCCATCTGTATGAAGGCTGAGATTAAAATCAAGGAAGACCAGATTGCCGATTTGCAGGAGGCCCTGAAGACCCAGCAAGCTGAAACAGATAAGGCCAAGCAAGAATTAACCAGCGCTTTGAGCACTGCTGAACGCCTGAAAGAAAATTTCAAGAAAGAGCGGTCTGACTGGGCCACTGAGAAGGCCGGTTTAACCAAAAGAGCAGAAAATGCCGAAGCGGCCCTTAAACCGGTGGTGGATGAACTGACAGCCGTACAGCGGCAAATACACTCCATGACTGCTGCAATCTTTGGTAAGCTCCTTGTAACTTCTGTGATGAATTTGAATCTGCTGTATCGTAAGTCCGGTTTGAGACCATTCCAATCTTGTTGTAGGCACACGTATTGGGCACTTAGGAAATGATGTGCGGAAGAAATTGAAAGCTGCCTACACCTTGGTAGAACAACTGTATACTGGAGCTCAACGGATCATCACCACAGCATCTCATAACAACCTGGCGCCCTCTTTAATCCAGGACACTCTTAGCAAGCTGTCAATGCTTCCAGCCCGGATTGAGGAGCTGAAAAAAATCCGCTGCCCGAACCGGAGCCATCAACGCCTTAATCCGGGCAAAGGCATGGGTGCCCGACTTTGATCCTGTGGAAGCAGCTCAAGGCTATCCCAGTCTGAAAGAAGATGGCTCTGAGTTCAACGAAGAAGATTTAAGGGCCATAAACCGTGCAGTGCGCCCTCTGGCTTGCCAGCTAGCTGAAGAGGCAGATTTGACACATTATCAAGCACAATATAATAATCAAAACAAGCGAGTGCCTGCCCCAACTGTTGAAGCGAAGAATCTAATTCCTCCAATCCGTAAGCACACTTACGCCCCTGATATTGAACCGTCTTCCCTAATCCATGAAGAGGCTGTTTTCCAAGCTTTAATGGGAATCGACTGGACCACTGTTGATTTCCAGCCAATGGGTAGAGACGAGGAAGCTGAAGCGGCGGAGGATGAGGAGTAGGCTTGAACCGAAAGCCGGTTTGAAGAGCTATTTGCAACATCCTTCCAAAAAAACCAATAATTTTGTCTGGGCACCATGCTTCCTTGTAATAGGATAATTAAAACTTCTGCCTGGAATATGCCATCATGCATAAGTATTGAGGCTTTTGCTTGAAAAACTTTAACTCATATTTCCTGCAATCAGAAAAATTTGAACATGTTTGGGTATAAGGCTGGCTTTATCCAAGCCTGAAGCGGTGGTTTTTATAAACCATTACCGTCAAAAAGGGAGAAAATAGCCCCCGTACAAACCGTACTGACTTAATACGAGCCCCCTGATTACTCCATGATGTAAACAGGGAAAAGGTAAACCGGGCAGAATCCTCCGGATTAGAAGGGGGATCAAAAATCATTGGCTGACCCGGAAAAAAATATACTTGTTGACATAAAGAAATCCAACAAAAACAAAAAACAATCAAACCATGAAAACAACATGGAAGCAAAAGTAATAATAAAAACCATTTGCAAAAATATGCTATACTGAGCTGTTCAGATGGCATTACCATGGTCGGACAGGATCAAGGCCCCCAATAGGAGTGACAATGATTCAGGTCAGCCAGGTCCCCAAATGACTCGTGGCATATATGCCAGATCAAGAGGCGTAGCAATGGCTCGGGCCCGACCATGCTCCCAAATGATTTTGTGGCCTTAGGCCAACCAAGAGGCGTGACTGGTTCAGACTTGACCAAGTCCCCAAATGATCTGGTGGTTGTCGCCTATCAAAGGGTGTTTGTTGGTTCGGACACGACCAAGGCCCCCAGTGATATATAAAAACAAATGTCAAGGGGTAAACCGGAGGCCGCTTTAAGCAGAACCACTCCGTGTAACCTCGCATGATGAGACAGACAGAAACCCCGCTTCAGCTGAGGCTCCGGTTTGATATATCAAAGATAATATATACATTGTCATGATATGTACATAGATAGAGCCAATGGCTCAAGTATAGTAAGGCCGAAGATGAGCTATATTCCACGGTCTGCCGGTCTCCTCCTCTGATGTACGTGAGTCTTGATGCTCTCGAATATCAATCAGATAATACGACCCGTTGTGCAGATTCTTGCTGACTACAAAAGGTCCCTCCCAAGGTGGGGATAACTTGTGCATATCCGTTTGATCTTGGATGAATCGAAGCACCAAATCTCCTTCTTGAAAAGTTCTGGTTCTAACCCGGCGACTGTGATAGCGGCGAAGATCTTGCTGGTAAATCGCCGAACGGGCAGCCGCTATATCACGCTCCTCGTCCAATAGGTCCAAAGCATCTTGTCGTGCTGTCTCATTGTCTGCCTCAACATAAGCTGCCACCTGAGGCGAATCGTGCCGGATGTCACTAGGGAGAACTGCCTCTGCTCCATAGACCATGAAAAATGGCGTGTATCCTGTGGACCGGTTTGGCGTAGTATTGATACTCCATAACACAGATGGTAGCTCTTCAACCCAACATCCTGGTGTTCTTTGCAATGGGACCAAAAGCTGGGGTTTGATGCCTCGCAAGATTTCCTGATTAGCTCGTTCTGCCTGCCCATTGGACTGGGGGTGTGCCACTGATGACACATTAAGTCGGATGTGCTCTCGTTCATAGAACTCCTTCATAGCGCCCTTGGATAAATTGGTACCATTATCAGTAATGATACCGTGTGGAAAACCAAACCGGAAAATCACCTTCTTGATGAACTGTACCGCTGTTGCTGCATCACACTTGCTGACAGGCTCCGCTTCAACCCACTTGGTAAATTTATCAACTGCCACCAAAAGGTGAGTTTTCTTATCCTTAGATCTTTTAAAAGGTCCAACCATGTCTAGCCCCCAAGTTGCAAACGGCCATGTTATTGGGATCATCCTCAATTCCTGAGCCGGCACATGAGCACGTCTTGAAAATTTCTGACATCCATCACACCGTTTAACCAAGTCCTCCGCGTCAGCATGTGCTGTCAACCAGTAGAACCCGTGACGAAACGCCTTTGCAACCAGAGACTTTGAACCGGCATGGTGCCCACAATCCCCTTCATGGATTTCTCTTAAGATTTCACAGCCTTCCTCAGGAGAAACACAACGTTGAAACGCCCCTGATACACTGCAATGATGTAATTCACCATTGACAATCGTCATAGACTTGGATCGCCGGACTATCTGCCTGGCCAGAATCTCATCTTCTGGCAACTCCCCCCTTGTCATGTACGCAAGATAAGGAACTGTCCAATCCAGAATAACACGCAGGGCTGCCACCAATTGGGACTCCGGATCAGGAATAGCCAAATCTGCTTCACCTGGGAGCTTGACTGACGGATTGTGCAACACATCCAAAAAGACGTTAGGCGGAACCGGTTTACGCTGAGAGCCCAACCGGCTTAAAGCATCCGCCGCTTCATTCTTCTGACGGTCCACATGATCCACTTGATAACCCTTGAAACAACCTGCAATATTATCCACTTCCCGACGATATGCAGCCATGAGCGGGTCTTTAGAGTCCCAAGTGTCGGACACCTGTTGAGCCACTAGGTCCGAGTCACCAAAACACTTAACCCGGCTTAAATTCATCTCTTTAGCCATCCGCAGACCATGGAGCAAGGCTTCATACTCAGCTGCATTATTAGTACAAGGGAACATTAAGCGGAGAACATAACAAAACTTATCACCTCGCGGGGAAGTTAATACGACTCCAGCCCCCGAGCCTTCCAATTGCCTGGATCCATCAAAATGAATAGTCCAATATGTGTGATCCGGCTTCTCCTCTGGTGCCTGTAATTCCGTCCAATCATTGATGAAATCAACAAGTGCTTGAGACTTCACTGCCGTCCGAGGCACGTACTTCAGTCCGTGCGGCCCCAGCTCTATAGCCCACTTGGCAATCCGGCCAGTCGCCTCCCGATTCTGTATAATATCACCCAAGGGAGCTGAACTGACCACTGTGATGGGGTGCCCTTGAAAATACTGCTTCAACTTCCGACTGGCCATAAAAACACCATAGACCAGCTTCTGCCAATGCGGATACCTTTGCTTGGATTCAATCAGCACCTCACTGATATAATAAACCGGTCGCTGAACCGGATATTCCTTGCCTGCCTCTTTGCGCTCCACCACAATAGCCACGCTAACTGCCCGAGCATTAGCCGCTACGTATAATAATAGTGGCTCCTTATCGACCGGAGCAGCAAGAACAGGCGGATTGGCTAACTGCCGCTTCAGGTCCTCGAATGCCTCGTCAGTAGCTGGACTCCAGACGAAATTGTCTGTCTTCCTCAGCATTTGGTACAAAGGGATAGCCTTCTCCCCGAGGCGGCTGATAAACCGGCTCAGCGCAGCGATTCGGCCCGCCAAACGCTGAACATCGTTGATACACTCCGGTTTAGCTAGAGATGTAATAGCCGTAATCTTCTTCGGATTAGCCTCAATTCCTCTGTTAGACACCAAGAAACCCAGTAACTTGCCTGCTGGAACACCAAAAACACACTTGGCCGGATTAAGCATCATCCTGTAAGCTCGCAAGTTGTCAAAGGTCTCCTTCAAATCATCCACCAGTGTCTCCTTCTGCCTTGATTTTACTACAATATCATCCACATATGCATGCACATTGCGGCCGATCTGCTCATGCAGGCAATTCTGTACACACCGTTGATAGGTGGCTTGGGCACTCTTGAGCCCGAAAGGCATAGATACATAGCAGAAGGCTCCAAAGGGAGTGATGAATGTTGTTTTCTCCTGGTCCTTAACCGCCATCTTGATCTGATGATATCCAGAGTATGCATCCAAAAAACTCAAACGCTCACAACCCGCCGTGGCATCAATGATCTGATCAATACGGGGGAGGGCAAAAGGGTCTGCCGGACAGGCTTTGTTAAGATCTGTGTAATCCACACACATACGCCAAGTGCCGTTTTTCTTAAGAACCAGCACCGGATTAGCAAGCCACTCTGGATGGAACACCTCAATAATAAACCCAGCTGCTAAAAGCCTGGCCACTTCCTCTCCAATGGCCTTGCGTCTTTCTTCATTAAACCGGCGGAGGAACTGTTTCACCGGTTTATACTTAGGATCCACATTAAGAGTGTGCTCAGTGAGTTCCCTCGGTACACCTGGCATGTCAGACGGCTTCCATGCAAAAATGTCCCGATTCTCACGGATGAACTCGATGAGCGCGCTTTCCTATTTGGGATCTAGGTTGGTACTGATAGTGAACTGCTTGGACGAATTGCCGGGCACGAAGTCAACAAGCTTGATCTCAGCTGCCGATTTGAACTTCAGATCTGAATCATGCTCTGTAGTTGGCTTCTTTAAAGGGGTCATATCCGCCGGATCAACATTGTCCTTATAATACTTCAACTCCTCCGTGGCACAGACTGACTCTGCATAAGCCGCATCACCTTCCTCACATTCTAAAGCGACCCTACGGCTCCCATGAACCGTTATGGTCCCCTTGTAACCCAGCATCTTGAGCTGCAAGTAGATATAACAAGGCCGCGCCATGAACTTGGCGTAAGCCGGCCGGCCAAACAAGGCGTGATACGGGCTCCGGATCTTCACCACCTCAAATGTTAGTTTTTCCGACAGGGACTCGTGCTCGTCCCCAAAAACCACATCTAGGGCTATCTTACCAACAGGATATGCAGATTTGCCTGGCACAACACCATGGAATACCGTATTCGACGGTCTGAGATCCTTGTCTGTTAGTCCCATGCGCCGGAATGTCTCATAGTATAGTATGTTAATACTGCTTCCTCCATCCATGAGTACCTTGGTGAATTTATAACCCCCCACCTGAGGGTCTACCACTAATGCTAGCTGGCCCGGATTATCAACCCGGGGCGGGTGGTCCTCTCTGCTCCACAAGATAGGCTGCTCCGACCAGCGCAAGTAACGTGGTAAGGCCGGTTCAACAGAATTCACCGCTTGCTTGTGGAGTTTTCGGTCGCGCTTATCCAAACTAGTTGTGAAAACATGATATTGCCCATTGTTCAACTGTTTTGGCTGGCTCTGATAACCCGACTGCTGCTGCTGCTGCTTGCTGTTCTGATTATTCTGGTGATTGTGACCGCCCTGATTGCGATCTGAACCGCGAGCTCCATCGTGATCCGGCCCGTGGAAACCGGATCCTGAACCGCCACCTGATCCGTGATCATACCGGAAAGCATTAGAGTTTTTGAACTCCAGCATGATATAACAATCTTTCCAAAGATGGTTAGCCGGCGCCTCCTTCGTCCCGTGCTTCGGGCAAGGCTAATTCAACAAATAGTTCAAACGGCCTGCGTTAGGATTGGGAGCCCCGTTACGATTTGCTGCTTTACCTCTGCGCCGCTGCCCCCTGTCCTGTGCGTTAGTGTTGGCCACAAAGTCCATGCTGCCGTCCGCTTTGCGCTTGCCTCCGTTTCCAAGACCCGCTAGTTTGTTCTGCTGCTGCTTGGAGTTGCTATTCTTCTTTCCCTTCCCTGCTTCATCATCATTAAGCTCGGGATCCTTGGTACTGTCCGAATCGGCATACTTCACTAAAGCAGCCATGAGGGTTCCCATGTCATTACAGAACCGCTTCATGCGTCCCAATTTCAACTTTAGAGGCTCAAACCGGCAGTTGCCTTCCAGAGTTAAGACCGCAGAGTCAGCATTAATCCTGTCAGATGAGTGCAAAATTTCCGAAACGCGGTGCACCCAATGGGTCGTTGATTCTCCTTCTTCCTGGACACAAGCCGCCAGGTCTACTATGGACTTGGGATGCTTACATGTATCCTTGAAATTCTGTATAAACCGGGCCCGCAACTGGGCCCATGAGCTGATAGAATTGGGCGGTAGGCTCTTTAACCAAGTACAAGCCGTGCCCTCAAGCATCATGGTGAAATATTTTGCACATGCGGCCTCATCCACGTCCAGCATTTCCATGGCCATCTCATAACTCTCTATCCATGCTTCAGGGGGTAAATCAGCGGTATAATTCGGCACCTTGCGCGGACCCTTGAAATCTTTGGGCAGGCGCACATTACGTAAAGCAGGGACCAAGCAAGGTACTCCCAGAGCGGATGTGATTCCTGGTCCAGCAAAGGTGGCAGAACGAACCGGTGTAAGTTGGCCCGCATTATCCTGTGCTGCTAACTCGGCCTCCCTTTGTGCCCGGGCCCGGTTCACCGCATCGACAACACCACCTGCCGGGTCATCACCACGGGCCGCTTCACGGCCTTGCACATTGCTCGATATGGCCGGTTCATCTATGCGCCTGCTATAGCTCCGGCTCGGACGGGGCGTAGAATGAATCCGATCACGGCTGTATGAGTACGCCTCCTGCTGAATCAGCGCGGTCCGGAGAAGCTCCTTAACCCGGCGCGTCTCTAGTGCTTGCGGAGAATCCCCTTCGCTGGGATGGCCTCTGACCGTGCTGCGGCCGCAACAAGGTTATCCATAGGATTTGAATAATGCCCCGGGGGTGTCTGGACCGGCGGAGGAACCACAATATTTTGGTGAGGGGGTTCCATCAGGCGAGGTTGAACCATCGCTCCTGGCCCTGGCGCCTCAATCCGGTTTGTCTCCTGGTACCGCGGTGGATTACTGGGTCCAGCTCCTGGAGTGTGAAAGAGATTTCGGGGGTCAAACCCTAACGGCAGGCGTGATCTGTGCTTCCGCTTCAAAACCTCCTGTGATGCATTCTGGTCAAGCATGAGTTTATAGGCCTGTGCGTCCAAGGCAGCCCGCTCTGCAGCCATCCGGTCTTTTTCTGCTGCCAGATCCGCTTTGGCTTGCACGATCTGCTCTCTCACCTTCGTAATTTCTGCATTATGAGCCTCTTGATCCGCCGGATCATCCTCTGCCATAAGCGCGGCTAGTGCGTCAAACAGATCAAATAGAACTTGAACCGGCGGGCGCACAAGGCCTCCTGCCCCTGCTGCCGCTGCCGCTGCGGATCCGGAGAGCATTGCTGCGGCAGTTGAAGAATAATTCGCCGCCTGGGTGCCAGCCATGAATATTCCAACTCGGTTGATCTGGCCTGGGGGGTCCGGAATACTGTCGCCATCGGAACAACCCCTCACCTGATCGTCTTGCATCCGGTATAGCGACTCGGTCTCTCCGGTCGAAGACTCGTCGCCGGAATAGACGACGGTCTCGCTACCGTGCTCTGATTCGTCCTTACGCTCTCCTCCGTAGATGACTCCAACGAAGGCACGCTTCATGGCCGGTTTAACCTGGGTAGATCTCGCACGCTGAGCCGTCTCGACGGGGTCGGTGTAGATGCCCGGCTCAGGCCCAGGCTCACCGATCTTGCCGATGAAGACGTGTACGCTGCCAAAGGGGACCCGGTACCCATACTCGATCGAATCGGCCTCGGGACCCCATCCTGCATCATCAATGTAGATCCTGCCCCGACGACTCTTGGTCATCCGGCCCACTACATAGCCTTCGAGTCCCTTGAGCTTGCCCTCCAAGATCGTCAAACCATCGTGCGATAGCCCCACGGTGGGCGCCAACTGTCGTGGATTTGTCACGGCAGGTGTCCTAGCGAAAGGACTTAGTCGTGGAGCCATCGCTACGCGTTTACTTGAAGGGGTTAAAGCGGACACAAAGACACGAGGGTTTTATACTAGTTCGGCCCCTTCGATGAAGGTACAGCCTACGTCTAGTTGTGGTGGAATTGATATGATCTCGATGGCTAGGGAGCAAACAAGCTTCGCCTAGGCTCGAGTTGTCGTTGTCTGTCCTGAACCGCCACCGGGTCGCCCCCTTATATACACGGGTGGCGCCCGTCGGTCCATAGAGTCCTAACCGGTTCATACTCGTACTCCGGTTGCTATCTTTCTATTCCTTACTTACAATACAAGCCATACATGCGGCCGGTTTACGGCTATATGTTCTAACCGTCTACAGGCCTTGGGCCTTCATCTGTTTACACCAACTAATGAAGTTAACCCGGCCCAAGTAAGCCGGTTTATACCTGGTGGTAATATCCCCAACATACTCAGAACGGAGGTGATCCTCGCGTTCCCAGGTAGCTTCACGATCGGAATGGTGTGACCACTTGACTTTGAGAAATTTGATTGACTTGTTGCGAGTCTTGCGTTCAGTCTCTTCAAGAATAGCAACTGGGTGCTCACGGTAAGAGAGATCTTCTTGGAGCTCAATGTGATTGCTATTTCTGTTGAGGCGGGATTTGGGGCGGCGCTTGCGTCGCTGCTTTGACTGCTTTTCGAGGGAACAATCCTTCGGTGCGTCCTTCCGCTCTTCGTTGTCATCTTTTGGTGCGTCCACCATGTATACGTCATATGACGAGGTGGCGTTCCAGGGCTCAATAGGCGCTGGTTCTTCATCGTCTCCTTCATCGGCGTCCATACCATCAATGTCGTCGGAGTCGAAGTCGAGCATGTCGGTTAAGTTGTCGACAGTGGCTACGAAGTGGGTGGTGGGTGGGTTTTGAATTTCTTCATCGTCTGTATCCCAACCTTGCTGACCGTAGTCCGGCCAGGGCTCTCCTGATAAAGAGAGAGACTTCAGTGACTTCTGGATATCGCCGAAAGGCGGGTGCTGAAAGACGTTCGCGGCTGTGAACTCCATGATCGGCGCCCAATCGGATTCGATCGGCAGGGGCGCGGAGGGTTCGGAGTCCGGAGAAGAATCCGGCTCCACGGAGTCATGAGTCTTGCAGAGTACGGGGCTGGTGTTCGGCTCAACCGCCGTTGGGATTACAGCCCCCGAGGTGGCGTCCAACCGCCCATCCTCGATCGGCGCGGTTGGCTTCGAACTAAGGGTCGGAGCCGATGCGGGTACGGCCTCCAAGGCACTGTTCGGCGGCAGAGCTAGATCGTGCTCGTCGTGACAGTGCCGCGCGCTCAGCAGTGGTTCGAATCCGTCGAAGATCAAGTCTCCGCGGATGTCAGCGGTGTAGTTTAAACTTCCAAATCTGACCTGACGGCCAGGGGCGTAGCTTTCGATCTGCTCTAGATGGCCAAGCGAATTGGCCCGCAGTGCGACGCCGCCAAAGACGAAGATCTGTCCGGGGAGGAAGGTCTCACCCTGGACTGCATCGCTATTGGTGATCGTAGGATCCATCGGGCCTGACGGTGACGACACAGAGGAACTCTCAATTAAAGCACCAATGTCGGTGTCAAAACCGGTGGATCTCGGGTAGGGGGTCCCGAACTATGCGTCTAGGTCGGATGGTAACAGGAGGCAAGGGACACGAAGTTTTACCCAGGTTCGGGCCCTCTCGATGGAGGTAACACCCTACGTCCTGCTTGATTAATATTGATGATATGGGTAGTACAAGAGTAGATCTACCACGAGACCAGAGAGGCTAAACCCTAGAAGCTAGCCTATGGTATGATTGTTGATGTGTATGTTGTCCTACGGACTAAAACCCTCCGGTTTATATAGACACCGGATAGGGTTAGGGTTACATAGAGTCGGTTACAATGGTAGGAGATCCGAACATCCGTATCGCCAAGCTTGCCTTCCATGCCAAGGAAAGTCCCTTCCGGACACGGGACGGAGTCTTCAATCTTGTATCTTCATAGTCCAGGAGTCCGGCTGAAGGTATAGTTCGGCTATCCGAACACCCCCTAATCCAGGACTCCCTCACTTACTCTTCCGGACGGCCAGTTAACAGACCTGCAGCAAAAAAGTCATAACATTATGAACTATGGACTACACATGAATATGAAGGGTAGTTTTTTACATAAGAGAGGAAGACATACTGAACATGTCGCCTTTCAGCTTCTTATTTTCCTTATGAGCGGCCGATAACTGAGCCCTTCAGCTCTCTACCTCTACGGATTGTTTGTCTTTTCCCCCCTCATGTTCATTCTTCCCGGATGCACTTGTTGCGGCCTTCTTCGCTTCCGCCAATTCGGCGGTGGCAGCATTAAGCTGTGCCTGGGATAATGCGGCATTTCTCTCTTTGAGAACCCGCGGGTAATATAAATCCTTAAATCGGTTTCCTTCCGCTTCAAGTCTCGGGTGTTACTGGCACATGGCTTTTATCCTTCAAAAATAGCTGAATGACTCCGGCAAGTCCATCTCGAGCGGCCCGGATATACGGGTCCACCGAACTGAGTGCGGTAAACTCTTGTTCGGAAAAGGCCGGAGCACGTATAGCCTCTTTTAATCGACAGTGATTCATCATGATCTCCACTTTCAGAATTAATGACTGATACGGCATCCAATTCCTCTTGAGGAGGCGGAACTGGCATTGCATCGGCTCATGTCCTGGTGGGTGAGTCTGGCACCGGATCAGTAGACATTCGACTAATCGGGCGTTTTCCCACTGTCTGCCGCATACTCCTCCTGGTGTCAAGGACAAAAAGAGACTTTTAACAGTCCAGACTCACGCCTAGGCATGTATTAAGCAAGCTTACCTCTTGTAAGACCACGAGGTCTCTGCGGCACTCCCGGACCCTTTTCGTTTTGAACGACGACCTTGCGTAGGGGCTGCCCTTGAGGAGGTACGGTCCTTAAAGTGCCGATCCTATTAAAATCCGGATCAGTATAAACAGATAAAAATGAAGATACGGATTTCCTTTTAAGAACCCTCCAAATACTCACGATACAGAAGGGATAGAGGCGGGGGTAGTCGGCGGTGATAGCCACTTCTGAGCCGTCAAGGCTCGCTTGATAAAATACCCTGTCATCAAACTCTATATATATGTCCGGATCCTCGCAAAAGCTGGGGTCTTTATCACGGTTATGATCCTCTGGCTGAGGAGCGGGACAGTGGACGTCCTCGGTCATCTTCCTCCATGACTATTTGTGGCAACAAAGGGCAAGTTTGATTAGTGTCTGTAACATCAATAAAATAAACACGGACAATCGAAATCTTACCCATTCAATAGGGTTGTACATGGAATAGCCCTCCCAACACTTTAACCAGAGGAAATATTCTTTCTCCCCTTATACAGATCGTCCAACATGGCGGCTAGTTCAGCTGGGGTATCTGGACCCTTCTGTCTGTAACGGGACGCGTCGTCTTCTCCGTTGTAACACCATAAGGGGGTTACTTTGGATTGGAGAGTTTGAACTGTAACATCCCAAAAAATTTCAAATTTTGGAATGTTAATAATAAGTGATGATTGAGTGAGTTGTTGTGATTGTCAAGAAAAAACTTTTTGAGACTTGTTAAAAAAAAATCAAATTGGATTTCTTTGTTTTCTGACTCCTATGAAATATTCTGAACCACCTTCAGATTTATGGAGCGAGAATAAATTGACTTTCTCAAAAATAAATGGTGGATGAATATTTTGTAAAGGAGTTATTTGAAAATTGGAGTTCCATTAGAAATTGGGTCTTATTTGGAGTTTTAATGCCATTTAAATGTTTCCAAGGTTTCCAAATAAAATCTAATGAGAGGAGATAATGTGACTTCTCCAAAAATATATTTGGAAATATTTAATATGGTACAATTATCCTTTCGTTAATTTGAAAAACTCTAAATTGATTTTTTTAGTAAATCAATTATGTCCATAAAGCATTAATAGTAGTTTATGCACATAATTTATTTTATTAAATTCTGAAAACTAATTTTCGTGGACTCTAAATAATATTGACACTAATGTAAATATTTTTATTATTTGTTTTAAGTAAACTTTTTATGCACGTACTTATATGTGTAATTATAATTCAATCCTAATTCCTAAACTCTAACTTTCACCCAGTCCATTTCTCTCTCTCTAAATCTCGCACAGGAGCGAGGCAACAACACAGCACAGCACATCTTGTTTTTTTTTCCTTTGGGCCAATCTTTCCCACTAAGGCCCATATCTATTTCAGCCCAAGCCTAAGCGCACTGTTGTCTTCCTCCTCCTCTGTTCGTTCAAACTGAACACCAACAGGGAAACAGAAACTTCACCATGGCGCCCTGTACCTCTTCCTCTTCCCCTAGCATTTGATTCCTTCACCCTTTGGACTTTCCATCGACACGAACATTAAATAGGAATGCAAGGAGAACCCATTCAGGTAATTAAAACCCAACATTGTTGCCTCAATTAGTCGAACGGATCCTTGAAACGTACAGCCGCAAACAGCCATTAATGGCCGCACTAAGCTCGCTGTGGATCTCCTCGTATGGACTTCCCTCACACCTATAAAGAGCACCCCGAGGATCTCTTTCTAGTACTCATACTCCTCCCGAAAAATCCCTCTCCATCTCCCTTCCCATCATCTCGGATTTCTTGCCGGAGTTCGAGTACCGCTGCCTGTTCGTTGAAACGCATCCCGTCGGCAGAGAATCCGCAGCCCTGTCATTTTTTTTATTTCTCTCTATATCATCTGTACGCACATATTTGATGTGGACAATTCTCACCAGGACGCCCTGGAGCACGAGCGTCGTGAGGTCCAAGCTCCGGCGAAACTTCAGCGGGTTCGCACGTCCTCTCGAGGATGAATCCGACGCCGTCGCCTGCGCCCATCACTTCTGCCTTGCACGAATCTTACCCATCCATTACTCGTCCGTCGCCGGAGGCCCTACACCGATGAATCGATCAAGGTCCAAGCCGCTGCCGCGCACTCACGTCCCTGGCGATTTCCCCGGTGAGCATTGTTTCTTCCATCTCTCGATCAATTGATCGATACATGTGTTCTGTTAAAACAAAAAAACAAAAGTATTGGCCTATCGGGTCGCGACTCGTGGCATCCCAATCCTTTTCCCGTATTGATTACAAGAAAAATACCAAACTTCGGGAAATCATATCTCTTAGACCGTATGTCCGAATTCAACAAATTTTATATCCCCTGATTCGTTGAAACATCTAGTTTATTTTAAAAATATAAAAAATCGCTTTTGAGCACATCCAAATTCAGTTTTGTTATAAAAGGGAAATTAAGTATTATATCTTTTAATCTAGAAATCATATGGAAATGTTCCAATTACCAAAGTTGGTCCCTAGAACAATACCCTTTTGTTGGAACACCTCCCAAAAATTTTCATCCATGTGTAGCTACTATTTTGGCCTCAACACTCCAAATTGCCTTTCTTTTATCGTAATTCAATCCCATCATTAGTTTATTTGACATGAGCCCATGCCCTTCCTATGAACCAACCCAATTACTTGAATTCTTTGTGTAGATCATCATGAGAAATTTCTAAACATTCAACCTGGAACATAGCCCTAAAGTATGACTTATGTCATAATTATTTTAGCATCCGAACTTGATTCTATCAAACCATGATGTCCACTGAGTACCAATTTGATCCAACCTAAGATATGACTACGTCAAGTCTCCTTCAAGACCAAACTAGATCCTATCTCAAACCATAGCCATGTGATGATAATTATCCTAAGAATATAGTTGTATTGCTAATTTGCATCTTCGTTTGGAATTGTTGTGTGTTGAAGTGATATTTGTTCCATCGTTAGATATATCGTAAGGTGAAGGAGTGACGATAACGAATAGAGAATCAACTTTAAGAATCAGGCAAGTTCACACTTTGACCATACTTTTCAATACCTAGTTTTACCATGCATTAGTTTCATCCTCAAAGATTGCATGAGTAGGATTGGGAACATGTGGTTATGCTATGTAGTTCATGTGGTAGGAACCTATGACATTTGATCACCCCGGGAATATTCGTTATATCATATATTGCTTAGCCATGCTCGTAGACGGGGATTGGTATGTGTGATTCATGCAAGTTGCGAGAGATAATAATTTTGGGATAATCTAAGGTGGCAACTTTAATACACATCTGGGTGGATTGTTTGGGGCACCTGGAGAAACCAGTGCTTGCCCAAGGGGAATCTCGGAGTACCCGTGTGATTACCCTAGGTCCGCCACCCAGGCTCAAAGGGATTATAAGATATTTCATGCCTAGAAACTTTCGTGTGCAGCCACAAGCCATTATGGGCTCTGGCATAGTTGAGTAAGTTGTGTGACCTCTTTCTATGGTAGACTAGCTGATGTAGGGGAAAGTAGGTGTACCGGTCTACCCAGGGTTAAGGGGAAACACTTTAGAAAGGCTATGTCTCGATCTTCCGATCATGGAGGTGGTCGAGTCTTGTGGGGAAAAGTGCGCAAACCTCTGCAGAGTGTACAAACTAATCATGATTAGCCGTGTCCCCGGTTATGGACAACTTGAGTATCTAGAAGTGAATTATTGGTTGATCTCATCACTCTTTTTAATGAAATAATTGGGATACTAATAACTTGGGAATTTTGGGATTGAGTTGGAGGAACCTTCTCAATTATGGCATTTTAATTTAGTAGTAAATAAAAATTTATTCCTTTGTTGTAGGGGAAAATTAGCTTTATGCAAAATTAAACTTAGAGCCTCCACCAGCCAAATATGCATGTAGTGATAGATATTGTGCATCATTATTCTATGGTGCGATTTTGCCAGTACATTCAACGTACTGATCTACACGGCTGCAACGTCTCATGTTGTAGGATTTATCCGACGAGTAAGTGATACATTAGGGTTGCGATGTCTACACTCAACTTTGCCGTTGGTGTTGTTGGGACTCCACAACCTTGTTGTTACTTCCGCTGTGTTAATTGAGGTAATAGAATTTACATTACTTTATACATGTGATTTACCTCTGTTATAAATCCTCGAGTATTGTTTGGGTCAGCATACCGATTCAGGGATGACACTTCAGCACAGAGACTTCGATCCATTTGGATCGGGTCGCTACATGAACGCACCTCTTTATTGCAATCACCATGACCTCAACTATCGAGAGTTCAGTATGGGCAAGCAACCTGACCTTGCTAACCAACCTTTTTATCTCCGCATTGTCCTCTTCTTTGGGACTTCGGGGACGCCAGTTGAGGCGCTTCTTTAGAGGAGCACTGGAAAATTCAGGGAGGCCGCGCCGAACTGGGTCCGGCAACGGGACCTCGTCCATATAGAACCATTTCGAAGACCACTACAGGTATACCTCTTTGGGTGTTCCTATGAGGTATCCGGATCCAACTGTACGCCATACTTCGGCACCGCTCACTTCAAATATGGAACCTCCTCGATGGTGGGAAACGAGGCAAAAGAACTTCCTCCATAATTCAAAATGGGCCTCGGTGCCTAAGAATAGCTCGCAGAGGGCAATAAAACCTGAGATGTACAGAATACTTGGGGTGAGGTTGTGTAGTTGGATGCCGTAAAATTCCAATAACCCCGTGAGAAGGGGATGGATTGGAAATCCTAGACCCCGCAATAAGAATGGGACAAAGCACACCCTCTCTTCCTTATTGGGGTTGGGGAAGTTCTCAGCTATCACATCATTGCCGATTGAGGCCAAACCCGCTCGAACGGAGACTAGATCCCCGAGGGGAAGATAGCCCTGCGTCTGGAGTCGGCTCAGCTCGAGATGAGGCATGGAGCAACTCTGCCAATCACCCTCTTGAGGGCCATGAGGGCGTGAAGAGGAGCTTGGGGCACTGGCCATGATGGAAGGCTTTGCTCGTGGCTAAACTTGGTAGTTTTCCTTTTGCGTGATATGAGATGGCATTTGGAGATCTACACCTCCTTATATAGAGACCATCCGAGTGTGGCGAGGGGATTATTTGCAAAAAGTCATGGACCGTTCGTATTCACTCGGCGCGCAGAAATCGAAGCGACAACATGGAGGGAGCATAAGAGGTAAAAACATCGAGGTCACGGTCGGACTGTCATTGGTCCGAAGTATAATGATGAACCCGCCTTGCAAAACCGAAGACATATTCTAGATGCTACGTCGTCATTGAAGGTTAGTTCGGGGGCTACTGAGGGAGTCCTTGATTAAGGGGTCCTCGGGAGTCCGGGCCATGTAATATGGGCCGGACTGATGGGCCGTGAAGATATGAAGTGGAAGGCCTTCCCCCCGTGTCCAGATGGGACTCTCCTTTGTGTGGCTGGCAGGATTATCGTCCGGATGTATAGTTCCCTTCCTCTGTAAACCGACTCTGTACAACCCTAGGCCCCTTCGGTGTCTATATAAACCGGATGGTGTAGTCTGTAGAGGCTATCAGAATTTACATAGGCTAGACATCTAGGGTTTAGCCATTACGATCTTGAGGTAGATCAACTCTTGTTACCTCTATACTCATCAAAGTCAATCAAGTAGGAAGTAGGGTTTTACCTCTATTAAGAGGGCCCGAACCTGGGTAAACATCGTGTTCCCTTTGTCTCCTATTACCTTCAATCCTCAGACGCATAGTTTGGGACCCTGAGGGAGTCCTGGATTAGGGGGTATCCGGACAGCCGGATTATATCCTTTGGCCGGACTGTTGGACTATGAAGATACAAGATTTAAGACTTCGTCCCGTGTCCGGATGGGACTCTCCTTGGCGTGGAAGGCAAGCTTAGCAATACGGATATGTAGATCTCCTTCCTTGTAACCGACTCTGTGTAACCCTAGCCCCCTTCGGTGTCTATATAAACCGGAGGGTTTTAGTCCGTAGGACGACATACAATCATACCATAGGCTAGCTTCTAGGGTTTAACCTCTATGATCTCGTGATAGATCAACTCTTGTACTACTCATATTATCAAGAATTATCAAGCAGGACGTAGGGTTTTACCTCCATCAAGAGGGCCTGAACCTGGTTAAAATATCGTGTCCCCTGCCTCCTATTACCATCCGCCTTAGACGCACAGTTCGGGACCCCCTACACGAGATCCACCGGTTTTGACACCGACAGACCCCCTACCCGAGATCGGCCGGTTTTGACGCCAACAATAGGTGCACTAGTTTGACGAAGAGATGGTGATACAAGTGTAATATGGATAGTAGATATTAGTTTTTGTAGTAAGAGAAATAAAAAACATCAAGGTAGCAATTGATAAAACGGAGCACAAACGGTATTGCAATGTTTGAAAATAAGGCCAAGGGTCCGTACTTTCGCTAGTGCAATCTCTCAATAATGCTAACAAAATTGGATCATATAATCATCCCTCAAGTGCCACGAAGAATCACTCCAAAGTTCCTATCTAGCGGAGAACATAGGAAGAAATTGTTTGTAGCTATTCTTTCTGATCGATCTATCAAAGAGTTCGTACTAAAATAACACCAAGTTATTCTTTCCAATTGATCTATCAAGAGTTCATACTAAAATAACATCAAGTTATTCTTTCTGATCAATCTATCAAGAGTTCGTACTAATATAACACCAAAGCAAATTAAGATTCATAATACTCAATCCAACACAAAGAACCTCAAAGAGTGCCCCAAGATTTCTACCAGAGAAACAGAAGACGAGAACGTGCATTAACCCCTATGCATAGATTACCCCAATGTCACCTGGGAAATCCGCGAGTTGAGTGCCAAAACATATCTCAAGTGAATCAATATGATGCCCCATTGTCACCACGAGTATTCGTATGCAAGACATACATCAAGTGCTCTCAAATCCGTAAAAGTATTCTACCCGATATAAAACGAAATATCAAAGGGAAAACTCAATTCATCACAACAAGATAGAGAGGTGAAAACACCATATGACACAACTATATTAACAAAGCCCGCGATACATCAAAATCGTGACATCTCAAGAACATGAGAGAGAGAGAGAGAGATTAAACACATAACTACTTGTACAAACCCTCATCCCCGAGGGTGGACTACTCCCTCCTCATTGCAGTGGTCGCCGGGATGATGAAGATGGCTAGTGGCGATGATTTCCCCCTCCGGCAGGGTGCTAGAACGGGGTCTAGATTGGTTTTTCATGGCTACAGAGGCTTGCGACAGTGGAACTTCTGATCTAGGGTTACCCCGAGGGTTTTTGGAATATTTGACTATTTATAGGGCGAAGAGGGGGTACGGGAGGCCACCGAAGTGGGAACAACCCACTTGGGTGCGCCTGGGCCTCCAAGCGCGCCCTGGTGGGTTTTGCCCCCCTCGGGGCACCCCCCAAGTGCTTCTCTGGCCCACTGGATATCTTCTGGTCCATAAAAAATCCATAAAAAGTTCCGCGGTGTTTGGACTCCGTCTGATATTGATTTCCTGCGATGTAAAGAACAAGCAAAAATAGCAACCGGCACTGGGTCAATAGGTTAGTCAGAAAAAATGATATAAAGCTGCTATAAAATGATTGTAAAACATCCCAGAATGATAATATAACAACATGAATACTTCATAAATTATAGATACGTTGGAGACCTATCAGGGACTGATGACCCATAAGTATAGGGGATCTATCATAGTCCTTTCAATAAGTAAGAGTGTTGAACCCAACAAGGAGTAGAAGGAAATGACAAGCGGTTTTCAGCAAGGTATTCTCTGCAAGCACTGAAATTATCGGTAACAGATAGTTGTGTGATAAGATAATTCATAATGGCTAACAAGTAACAAAAGTAAATAAGGTGCAACAAGGTGGCCCAATCCTTTTTGTAGTGAAGGACAAGCCTGGAGGAACTCTTATATAAAGCAAAGTGCTCCCGAGGACATATGGGAATAGTTGTCAAGTTAGTTTTCATCATGCTCACATGATTCACGTTCGTTACTTTGCTAATTTGATATGTGGGTGGATCGATGCTTGGGTGCTGCCCTTCCTTGGACAAGCCTCCCACTTATGATTAACCCCTCTCGCAAGCATCCACAACTATGAAAGAAGAATTAAGGTAAACCTAACCATAGCATGAAACATATGGATCCAAATCAGCCCCTTACGGAGCAACGCATAAACTAGGGTTTAAGCTTCTGTCACTCTAGCAACCCATCATCTACTTATTACTTCCCAATGCCTTTCCCTAGGCTCAAATAATGTTGAAGTGTCATGTAGTCGATGTTCACATAACACCACTAGAGGAGAGACAACATACATCTCATCAAAATATCAAACGAATACCAAATTCACATGATTACTTAAAACAAGACTTCTTTCATGTCCTCAGGAACAAACGTAACTACTCACAAAAAAATATTCATGATCAAGATCAGAGGAGTATTAATTATCATTAAGTATATGAAAATATAATCTTCCACCGAATAAACCAACTAGCATCAACTACAAGGACTAATCAACACTACTAGCAACCCACAGGTACCACTCTGAGGTTTTGAGACAGAGATCGGATACAAGAGATGAACTAGGGTTTGGAGAGGAGATGGTTCTAGTGAAGATGTTGATGGAGATTGACCCCCTCTCAATGAGAGGATCGTTGGTGATGACGATGGCTTCGATTTCCCCCTCCCGTAGGGAAGTTTTCCCTGTAGAACAGCTCCGCCGAAGCCCTAGATTGGTTATGCCTAGGTTCCACCTCGAGACGACGGCGCTTCATCCCAAAAGCTTCCTTCTGATCTTTTCCAGGTCAAAACACACCATATAGTAGAAGATGGCCGTCTGGGGCCTGCCAAGGGGCCCACAAGGATGGGGGTGCGCCCAGGGGGGTAGGGCGCACCATCCACCCCTATGGCTGGCTGGTGGCCCCCCTCTGGTACTTTCTTCGCCCAATATTTTTTATATATTCCAAAAATATTCTCCGTGAAGTTTCATGACTTTTGGAGTTGTGCAGAATAGGCCTTTAATATTTGCTCCTTTTCCAGTCCAGAATTCCAGCCGCCGACATTCTCCCTCTTCATGTAAATGTTATAAAATAAGAGAGAAAGGCATAAGGATTGTGATATAATGTGTAATAACAGCCCATAATGCAATAAATATTGACAAAAAAGCATGATGTAAAATGGACGTATCAACTCCCCCAAGCTTAGACCTCGCTTGTCCTCAAGGGAAAGCCGAAATCAAAAAATATGTCCACATGTTTAGAGATAGAGGTGTCAATAAAATATGGACATGAGGGCATCATGATCATCTTTAGAACAACAACGTATATTGTCATATAATTTCTTATGCTAAAGTAACAATTTCTTCACAATGTAAGTATGAATCAGAAATTATATGAAAGGTGATGATCTATCTTTTTATATCCATGAAAGTATTTGAGTTTCTTTGATCTCTTTTATGCATGATTACTTATAGCCTCTTATTTCTTCTCTGATATTTGGGTTTTGTTTGGCCAACTTGATCTATTTATCTTGCAATCGGGAGAGGTGCTTTGTAGTGGGTTCGATCTTACGGTGCTTGATCCTAGTGACAGAAGGGGAACCGACAGGTATGTATCGTTGCTACTAAGGATAAAATGATGGGGTGTATATCTAAATAGATAGATCTTTTCTACATCATGTCATCGTTCTTATTGCATTACTCCGTTTCTCCATGAACTTAATACACTAGATGCATGCTGGATAGCGGTCGATGTGTGGAGTAATAGTAGTAGATGCAGGCAAGAGTCGGTCTACCAATCCTTGACGTGATGCCTATGTAATGATCATTGCCTGCATATCGTCATGATTATTTGAACTTCTATCAATTGCCCAACAGTAATTTGTTTACCCACCGTTTGCTATTTTTCTCGAGAGAAGCCACTAGTGAAACCTACGGCCCCGGGTCTCTTTCTCATATTATTTGCCTTCGCGATCTATTTTCCTTTACTTTTATTTTCAGATCTATTAAACTAAAAATACAAAAATACCTTGTTGTGTTTTATTCTTATTTATTTTATTTGGCATTTGATCTATCAATCTACTACAATTTATCTGACGTTCGTTTGCCTATCTTGAGGCGTTGTTACCCGGAAGGGATTGACAACCCCTTTAACACGTCGGGTTGCGAGGATTTGCTATCTATGTGCAAGGGCTATTTACGTTGTGTTGCTTGGTTCTCCTACTGGTTCGATAACCTTGGTTTCATATCTGAGGGAAATACCTACTGCTGCTATGTTGCATCATCCCTTCCTCTTTGGAGAAATACCAACGTAGCTTCAAGCCGCATCAAAAGGAATTTTCTGGCGCTGTTGCCGGGGAGGATCTTCAACATATACCAGGTTCCTAATCACAAATCCCGTCTCCTCGCAATTTACATTATTTTCCACTAGCAAACATGTCCGTGCGTTGCAACGGGAGGAGAAAATCACATGTCCTAGTCTAGTAGACATGCTTCAACACCTTCCTTCCTCAGAGCCACATTCTCTATTTTAACACGGTGGCCCATTATATCCCCACTTGCCAGCTTCATTGTGTCAAGTTGAAACAAAAGGCCCACTTGCCTGCTTCATTGTGTCAAGTTGAAACAAAAGGTGCTTGAAACAAAAGGTGTCCCAAAGTAGGTGTTTACCTTTTTGCAAAGCTTAGTATAGAGAATGCAATATGTGCTTGTCCCGCTTGTTTCTTCTTTGTTGCATCTTTGCAAATGTAACATTTGATGCGTCTGCATTGTTGCCTTGCGATGGATGTTATCCGTTGTCGGGCCTTCTCTTCTCAAGTGTCAATTCGGCATCAAAAAACATGGCCTTCTGGTTTTCAAGAATTTCATACTTCCATGACCCCATATTATCTGTAGACTAATAGCAAAATCCTCAATCAATCATGTCCTTCAAGTCGCACGTTACTTTATACCACATCGTTTTAAACGAAGGCCACTTGTGCATTGTTTTTCCTCTCTTGATCGATCTAAAGTTCAAAGTTTGGGTCCTCACATAGTACCTGTCTCCTTCACATTTGAATTGACGTATAATTCAAATATAGAATATGATAGTTGCAGGCACACCTCGTTCATATGTATGTGGACGTCACGGTTCCAGCACTTCGTTTAGGAAGGCGGCAGACGACGGGAAGGAGCGTTGGTGTTGGCAGACAAGAACCATAGGCATGATTTATTTCCTCGCAAGAGAAGGGAGGCAAGAGCAAATCCATGCAGTAGGAGTGACAGGAGGGGGAGCGAGCTATGAGTCAAAGTGATTAAATATGTTGGATAACTAAACATCATGCAAAAAGGTAAGAAAAACCAAAAACAAAAGAAATAAGAGTTGTCCCATGGGTGCTGAGTGCACGGCAAAGAAAGGTAGGAGATGGCCAACATGCCAACATGTACTCCTCGCAAAAAAAACATGCCAACATTCAAGCGCACCTTTTTTTTAAGAAAACATGCAAGTGCACTCAAGAGAAGATGGATCGATCACAGTGCCTGTGTCGACAAAATTTGTTGGATTTTTGTTTTTTGAAAATGAAGATGTGTTTTATATTGTTAGAAACTTTTTTGCTAGGCATCCCTGGTTAACCTTGGTCATCCTAGCCCACTTCCATGGGCTGGGCTGCTACGATTGCAATTACAATGAAGCTGAACATGCATGTTCTCGTGGGATTCCTCCCATCGTTGTCATCCTTCCTTTCACATTTCCTTTAGCCATATCATGCACGTCTTTTTTAAGAAACTCCTGAGCATGTCCAATCCCTGTCACGTGAATCCATCCCCACATAATTCCTTATAATTATTATTTTTTGTGAACTTTCCTTTTTATAATTGTTGATCCTTCCTTTAATACACCCCACCAATCCCTTTTAACTCTTGATCCTTCCTTTATAATACACCCCACCAACACGTCCAATCCTTGCCATGTGAATGTCCTTGAAATCCATCCTTCCTTCCTAAGAAGGCCACCCAATTCCTTTTAATTGTTATTCCGCAAAAAAAGTCCTTTTAATTATTCATGTTTCCTTTAATACACCCCCACCAAGACAGCCCACATAATTTCTTTTAATTGCCAAAATGCATCCTTCCTTTAATGCCTCCAAAAGGACCTGCAATTCCTTTTCACCAGTTCTCATCTTGCCGATATTTCATGTAACTTACAAAGTATATAAATTGATAGAAATCCAATCACTTTAAAGCTGCGAGGTGGGACAAATTAATATCCATATGTTAGCCTAGTTGGTTGTGAGTTTGATTCTCACACAACCATTTTTTAGTGCTCCATGGGTGGCCCATGAACATCCCGTTCTGTCCGAAAAAAGGCCCATAAAAACAAATCTTTTTTATCACTTGATGATGGACGGACAATTTTTTTTTGAGAAAATCCCAACAAAACAAATTATCCTTTATCCATTGAATTGAATAGACCGACGAAAAAATAATTTGATTGGGGGCTGGTGCGCACGTGGAGGCCCAACTGGGCTAGACGGATTGAGCAGAAATAGAGAGGATGGCCTACTTCTTTTTTGGACATAGAACAAAGGTAGCGCAGTTGGCTTGGTCATACGGTACGTACCCATGAGGTCGTGAGTTTGACACCACCACGGCATTCATTTTTCCTTTTCCTCAAAATGGTTGTGTGCAAGCTATGGGCCTCTGGCCCAAGCGACGAAATTTTAGATGGAAGCACTTTTTATTTTCTAGCGGTTGAACGCCCCAAAATTTAGTACCACCTTGAATAGAAAGAAATTCTAATATATTTCGGTGGTCAACGGATGAAAAATTTGGAGAAACACACCTTGCTTTATTAGTAGGTATATATTTGCCTCTCGTTTTCCTCTCCCCCACTTCACAAAATTTTGTCGTTTTTATTCACAAATCTTTGTCGTTCGCCGTCTTCTTGCCGGATATGTTTTTGTGTGCAATCTTGTTTTTCGTTTTTATCATGGATAGTTCCTCCTCTATAATGTGCACTCTCAAGAACGAAGTTCTCAACTATAAACAAAGGGGAGGAGAAATTTTGAAAGATGCTTGGTATAGAATTTGCAATGCTCATAATAGATCTATTTGAAAGCAATCTACTGTTGTTCTTCTTCGTTGTTTTTATGTGGGCATCACCACTTGGTATAGATTCGTCCTTGATACGACTACCGGTGGAAATTTCTTGATGTGTCCTTCTCTTGATGCTTTTAATGCCATGGTAAATTTACTTGGCTCACCACCCCTTATGATTAATGAAACAACTTTGACTCTTGAGCATGTCAT
The DNA here is from genome assembly GCF_018294505.1 of Triticum aestivum. NCBI lineage: Eukaryota > Viridiplantae > Streptophyta > Magnoliopsida > Poales > Poaceae > Triticum > Triticum aestivum. The sequence continues at coordinate 355,588,204 of NC_057794.1, forward strand.
GGAAAGATTAGATGCTATTGAAAAGAAAATGCTTACTGAAGACCATACTGAAAATTCGGATGAAAATATGCAAAATTTTGGCACTAAAATTGGGACAAAAGTGGGGGAAGTTTTTAAGTTGTTAAAAGAAAAGGGAACTATAATTCATGAAAGAATTGAAGAAAGCCCATCTCGAATTTGAGTACGGCTTTTGCTTCTGCTAAAATTGTTGAGAAAACTCCCATAAAAATTGGCAAGACTACCCAAGTTACTAAGAGCAAGGGTGCAACTTCTAGTAAAGAGGATCTTAAGATGATTAGTATCCACCCGGATTTTGTTGAAGTTATAAGAGATCCCTTTGGCAAGAATGATTTCTTTAAATTTGTTCCTGGGAGTATTGTCATTGAAAATATCTGTGCTAAATGTCTAAGGGATTCTAAGTGCTTGATTGAAGATTTGAACAAAGATGACAAAACTTAGATCCTTACTTTATGCCTAGCTAAGGGCGTAAAACTATAGCGCTTGTTGGGAGGCAACCCAATGAATGAAATTTATTTTTGCTTTTTTGCTTTCTATTGTTGAGTGTTTGCATAATTATGCTACTGGTATGATTGTGTTTTTTGTGTTTTAATTAGTGTTTCTACCAAGTAAAGCCTTTAGGATCTTCTTGGGTGACAGTTGTTTGATCTTGCTGAAAAACATAAACTTTTACGCTCACGAAAACAATTCTCCTTTTGTACCAGAGCGTGATAAAATGACGATTCCTCTTGCAGTAGATCAATATAAAAATTTCTCAGGTCGTCCTAATTTTTCAGAATTTTTAGAGTTCCAGAAATTTCCGATGCTTTAGTAAGAATATTGGTGTTAAGGTTTTTGATTCCCTACGCATGCACGAAAGTCAATAATTATGCAATGAAGTTATATCCTACTTGTGGTGCATTATTCCGTGTTAATTATGCTTAATGCTCGCTTATGAGACTATTCATTTCTGCCTTCATTTTGCACTAAGTATGATCTCTACTTGTGCATCCAAAAACCCTTAAACCAGTTTTGCCACATGAGTCCACTATATCTACCTATATGTGGTATTCTTTTTTTGTTCTAAGCAAATTTTTATGTTCCATCTCTAATTTTCAAAATAAACTTCTCTTTTGTGTGTTCGTTTCGCTCGCTGAGCGGTGAGGGGTGGCTAATATTTTCCATGCTAGATGTGTTATTCTCACGATGAGTGTTTATTCACTTGTCATTACACAAGAGTAAGGCGAAGGTGTTAGGGATGCCTAGTCCCAAAATGAAAAATGAATTTACTTTATGTTGTCAAATAATAAATTCTTTGGAAAGTGTTGGTATGGAGGGCAACCGTGGATACGGCTAGCCATGGAAAGTGAAAGTATGGTTGAAAAAGGAATAAACTTTATTTTCTGTTTGGCATATGATATATCTAGCATGGAAAGTGTTGGGAACTCTAAGTCGTTTTCGTTGGTGCGAAGGATACACCTCCCAAAGTGTTCTTATCTCTTAGATTTTCGCTTTGAGATCTGGCACCTCTACAGATCCCTACTTACCTCTGCGAAGGGCCCTTCTTTTACTTTATGCAATTTTTATTTTCTGAGTCTCCATCTTCTCTTATAAAAGCACCAACTAGGAGGCCATATGATCGTACTTGAGTATTGGGTGTAGCTAATATGCGAGTGTGTTTCATGAATGGATCAATGATTGAGCATGATGGGCTAGGGATAACTTATTTTAGCGTTGATATTTTGAAAGACATGGTTGCTTGTTGATATGCTTGAGTATTTAAGTTAACATGTCAAAACTAGACTATTGCTTTGAACAATATAAATGTCCAAATGTCCATGCTATAAAGAAAAGAATATGATATGCCATGACAGGCAGCATTCCACATCAAAATTCTGTTTTTATCACTTACCTACTCGAAGACGAGTAGGAGTTAAGGTTGCGGATGCTGATACGTCTCCAACGTATCTATAATTTTTGATTGTTCCATGCTACTATATTATGAATCTTAGACGTTTTATAATCATTTTGTAGTCATTTTATATCATTTTTTGGTACTAACCTATTGACATAGTGCCAAGTGTCTGTTGTTGTTTTCTGCATGTTATTTACATCGCAGGAAATCAATACCAAACCGAGTCCAAATGCAATGAAACTTTACGGAGATTTTTTTGGGACCATAAGACACCTAATGGGCCCTGGTTGCGCCTGGGGGGGGTGCTCCAAGGAGAGCACAACCCACCAGGGCGTGCCAGGAGGCCCAGACGCGCCCTAGTGGGTTGTGCCCACCTCGGGTGCCCCCCGAACCGCCTCTTTGCTCTATAAATACCCCAATATTCCAGAAACCCTAAAGCAATCGACGAAAATCAATTCTAGCCGCCGTAGTGTCCAGAACCACCAGATCCAATCTAGACACCATCTCGGATGGGGTTCACCACCTCCATTGATACCGCTCTGATGATGTGTGAGTAGTTCTTTGTAGACCTTCAGGCCCGTAGTTAGTAGCTAGATGGCTACCTCTCTCTTGCTGAATTCTCGATACAATGGTCTCTTGGAGATCCATATGATGTAACTCTTTTTGCGGTGTGTTTGTTGGGATTGGATGAACTTTGAGTTTACGATCGGATATATCTTTTTATATCCATGAAAGTATTTGAGTTTCTTTGATGTCTTTTATGCATGATTACTTATAGGCTTGTATTTCTTCTGCAATATTTGGGTTTTGTTTGGCCAACTTGATCTATTTATCTTGTAATGGGAAGAGGTGTTTTGTAGTGGGTTCGATCTTATGGTGCTTGATCCTAGTGATAGAAGGGGAACTGACATGTATGTATCATTGCTACTAAGGATAAAACGATGGGGTCTATCTCTACATAGATAGATCTTGTCTATGATGTCTACTACGCAACCTTCTTCTTGTAGACGTTATTGGGCCTCCAAGTGCAGAGGTTTGTAGGACAGTAGCAAATTTCCCTCAAGTGGATGACCTAAGGATTATCAATCCGTGGGAGGCGTAGGTTGAAGATGGTCTCTCTCAAACAACCCTACAACCAAATAACAAAGAGTATCTTGTGTCCCCAATACACCCAATACAATGGTAAATTGTATAGGTGCACTAGTTCGGCGAAGAGATGGTGATACAAGTGCAATATGGTTGGTAGATATAGGTTTTTGTAATCTGAAAATATAAAAACAGCAAGATAACTAATGATAAAAGTGAGCACAAATAGAATTGCAATGCGTTGAAATAAGGCCTAGGGTTCATACTTTCACTAGTGCAAGTTCTCTCAACAATAATAGCATAATTGGATCATATAACTATCCCTCAACATGCAACAAAGAGTCACTCCAAAGTCACTAATAGCGGAGAACAAATGAAGAGATTATGGTAGGGTATGAAAGCACTTCAAAGTTATCCTTTCTAATCGATCTATTCAAGAGTCCGTAGTAAAATAACATGGAGCTATTCTTTTCGTTCAATCTATCATAGAGTTCATACTAGAATAACGCCTTAAGACACAAATTAACCAAAACCCTAATGTCACCTAGATACTCCAATGTCACCTCAAGTATCCATGGGTATGATTATACGATATGTATCACACAATCTCAAATTCATCTATTCAACCAACACAAAGAACTACAAAGAGTGCCCCAAAGTTTCTACCAGGGAGTCAAGACGAAAACGTGTGCCAACCCCTATGCATAAGTTCATGAGGTCACGGAACTCGCAAGTTGATCACTAAGGGAGTCCTGGATTAGGGGGTGTCCGGATAGCCGGACTATACCTTCGGCCGGACTCCTGGACTATGAAGATACAAGATTGAAGACTTCGTCCCATGTCCGAAAGGGACTTTCCTTGGCGTGGAAGGCAAGCTTGGCGATACGGATATGTAGATCTCCTATCATTGTAACCGACTCTGTGTAACCCTAGCCCTCTCCGGTGTCTATATAAACCGGAGGGTTTTAGTCCGTAGGACGAACAACAATCATACCATAGGCTAGCTTTTAGGGTTTAGCCTCCTTGATCTCGTGGTAGATCTATTTTTGTACTACCCATATTATCAATATTAATCAAGCAGGACGTAGGGTTTTACCTCCATCAAGAGGGCCTGAACCTGGGTAAAACATCATGCCCCTGCCTTCTGTTACCATCCGCCTAGACGCACAGTTCGGGACCCCTATCCGAGATCCGCCGGTTTTGACACCGGCATTGGTGCTTTCATTGAGAGTTCCTCTGTGTCGTCACTTTTAGGCCCGATGGCTCCTCCGATCATCAACGACGATGCAATCCAGGGTGAGACTTTTCTCCCCGGAGAGATCTTCGTATTTGGCGGCTTTGCACTGCGGGCCAATTCGCTTGGCCATCTAAAGCAGATCGAAAGCTACGCCCCTGGCCGTCAGGTCAGATTTGGAAGTTTAAACTACACAGCGGACCTCCGCGAAGACTTGATCTTCGACGGATTCGAGCCGCAGCCGAGCGTGCCGCACTGTCACGATGGGCATGATCTAGCTCTGCCGCCGAACAATGCCCTGGAGGCCGCACCCGCATCAGCTCTGACCCTTAATTTAGAACCAACTGCGCCAATCGAGGATGGGTGGTTGGACACCGCCTCGGGGGCTGCAATCTCTACGGCGATCGTGTTGGGGAACGTAGTAATTTCAAAAAATTTCCTACGCACACGCAAGATCATGGTGATGAACGAGAGGGGAGAGTGTGATCTACGTACCCTTGTAGATCGACAACGGAAGCGTTAACTTGGTTGATGTAGTCGTACGTCTTCACGGCCCGACCGATCAAGCACCGAAACTACGGCACCTCCGAGTTCTAGCACACGTTCAGCTCGATGACGATCCCCGGACTCCGATCCAGCAAAGTGTCGGGGAAGAGTTCCGTCAGCATGACGGCGTGGTGACGATCTTGATGTACTACTGTCGCAGGGCTTCGCCTAAGCACCGCTACAATATTATCGAGGACTATGGTGGAAGGGGGCACCGCACACGGCTAAGAATATGATCACGTGGATCAACTTCTCTCCTTAGGGGTGCCCCTTGCCTCCGTATATAAAGGTTCAAAGGGGGGGGGGCAAGAGGAGGCGCGCCAGGAGGAGTCCTACTCCCTCCGGGAGTAGGACTCCCCCCCTTTCCTAGTTGGAATAGGATTTGCGGAGGGGGGGAAAGAGGAGAGAGAGGAGGAAGGGGGCCGGGCCCCCTCTCCTTGTCCTATTCGTACCAAGGGGGGGAGGGGCGTGCGGCCCATCTCTGGCCACCTCTCCTCTCTTCCACTAAGGCCCACTAAGGCCCATATACCTCCCGGGGGGGTTCCGGTAACCTCCCGGTAATCCGGTAAAATCCCGATTTCACCTGGAACACTTCCGATATCCAAACATAGGCTTCCAATATATCAATCTTTATGTCTCAACCATTTCAAGACTCCTCGTCATGTCCGTGATCACATCCGGGACTCCTAACAACCTTCGGTACATCAAAACGCATAAACTCATATAACTGTCATCGAATCCTTAAGCGTGCGGACCCTACGGGTTCGAGAACAATGTAGACATGACCGAGACACATCTCCGGTCAATAACCAATAGTGGGACCTGGATGCCCATATTGGTTCCTACATATTCTACGAAGATCTTTTATCGGTCAGACCGTATAACAACATACGTTGTTCCCTTTGTCATCGGTATGTTACTTGCCCGAGATTCGATCGTCGGTATCCTATACCTAGTTCAATCTCATAACCAGCAAGTCTCTTTACTTGTTCTGTAATACATCATCCCGCAACTAACTCATTAGTTGCAATGCTTGCAAGGCTTAAGTGATGTGCATTACCGAGAGGGCCCAGAGATACCTCTCCGACAATCGGAGTGACAAATCCTAATCTCGAAATACGCCAACCAACATGTACCTTTGGAGACACCTGTAGAGCTCCTTTATAATCACCCAGTTACGTTGTGACGTTTGGTAGCACATAAAGTGTTCCTCTGGCAAACGGGAGTTGCATAATCTCATAGTCATAGGAACATGTATAAGTCATGAAGAAAGCAATAGCAACATACTAAACGATCGGGTGCTAAGCTAATGAAATGGGTCATGTCAATCAGATCATTCACCTAATGATGTGATCCCGTTAATTAAATAACAACTCTTTGTCCATGGTTAGGAAACATAACCATCTTTGATTAACGAGCTACTCAAGTAGAGGCATACTAGTGACACTCTGTTTGTCTATGTATTCACACATGTATTATGTTTCCGGTTAATACAATTCTAGCATGAATAATAAACATTTATCATGATATAAGGAAATAAATAATAACTTTATTATTGCCTCTAGGGCATATTTCCTTCAGTCTCCCACTTGCACTAGAGTCAATAATCTAGTTCACATCGCCATGTGATTCAACACTAAGAGTTCACATCACCATGTGATTAACACCCATAGTTCACATCGTCATGTGACCTATACCCAAAGGGTTTACTAGAGTCAATAATCTAGTTCACATCATTTATGTGATTAACACCCAAAGAGTACTAAGGTGTGATCATGTTTTGCTTGTGAGATAATTTTAGTCAACGGGTCTGTCACATACAGATCCGTAAGTATTTTTGCGAATTCTATGTCTACAATGCTCTGCACGGAGCTACTCTAGCTAATTGCTCCCACTTTCAATATGTATCTAGATCGAGACTTTGAGTCATCCAGATCTGTGTCAAAACTTGCATCGATGTAACTTTTTACGACGAACCTTTTGTCACCTCCATAATCGAGAAATATTTCCTTATTCCACTAAGGATAATTTTGACCGCTGTCCAGTGATCTACTCCTAGATCACTATTGTATTCCCTTGCTTAACACAGTGTAGGGTATACAATAGATCTGGTACACATCATGGCATACTTTATAGAACCTATGGCTGAGGCATAGGGAATGACTTTCATTCTCTTTCTATCTTCTGCCGTGGTCGGGCTTTGAGTCTTACTCAATTTCATACCTTGTAACACAGGCAAGAACTCTTTCTTTGACTGCTCCATTTTGAACTACTTCAAAATCTTGTCAAGGTTTGTACTTATTGAAAAAAAACTTATCAAGCGTCTTGATCTATCTCTATAGATCTTGATGCTCAATATGTAAGCAGCTTCACCGAGGTCTTTCTTTGAAAAACTCCTTTCAAACACTCCTTTATGCTTTGCAGAATAATTCTACATTATCTCTGATCAACAATATGTCATTCACATATACTTATCAGAAATGCTGTAGTGCTCCCACTCACTTTCTAGTAAATACAGGCTTCACCGCAAGTCTGTATAAAACTATATGCTTTGATCAACTTATCAAAGCGTATATTCCAACTCCGAGATGCTTGCACCAGTCCATAAATGGATCGCTGGAGCTTGCATATTTTGTTAGCACCTTTAGGATTGACAAAACCTTCTTGTTGCATCACATACAACTCTTCTTTAATAAATCCATTAAGGAATGCAGTTTTGTTTATCCATTTGCCAGATTTCATAAAATGCGGCAATTGCTAACATGATTCGGACAGACTTAAGCATAGATACGAGTGAGATACTCTCATCGTAGTCAACACCTTGAACTTGTCGAAAACTTTTGCGACAATTCTAGCTTTGTAGATAGTAACACTACTATCAGTGTCCGTCTTCCTCTTGAAGATCCATTTATTTTCTATGGCTTGCCGATCATCGGGCAAATCCATCAAAGTCCATACTTTGTTCTCATACATGGATCATATCTCAGATTTCATGGCCTCAAACCATTTCGCGGAATCTGGGCTCATCATCGCTTCCTCATAGTTCGCAAGTTCGTCATGGTCTAGTAACATGACTTCCAGAACAGGATTACCGTACCACTCTGGTGCGGATCTCACTCTGGTTAACCTACGAGATTCGGTAGTAACTTGATCCGAAGTTACATGATCATCATCATTATCTTCCTCACTAATTGGTGCAGGAGTCACAGGAACAGATTTCTGTGATGAACTACTTTCCAATTATGGAGCAGGTACAGTTACCTCATCAAGTTCTACTTTCCTCCCACTCACTTCTTTCGAGAGAAACTCCTTCTCTAGAAAGGATCCATTCTTAGCAACGAATGTCTTGCCTTCGGATCTGTGATAGAAGGTGTACCCAACTGTCTCCTTTGGGTATCCTATGAAGACATATTTCTCCGATTTGGGTTTGAGCTTATCAGGATGAAACTTTTTCATATAAGCATCGCAACCCCAAACTTTAAGAAACGACAACTTTGGTTTCTTGCCAAACCACAGTTCATACGGTGCCGTCTCAACGGATTTAGATGGTGCCCTTTTTAACGTGAATGCAGCTGTCTCTAATGCATAACCCCAAAACTATAGTGGTAAATCGGTAAGAAACATCATAGTTTGCACTATATCCAATAAAGTACGGTTATGACGTTCGGACACACCATTATGCTGTGGTGTTCCAGGTGGCATGAATTTGTGAAACTATTCCACATTGTTTTAATTGAAGACCAAACTCGTAACTCAAATATTCGTCTCCGCGATCAGATCGTGGAAACCTTATCTTCTTGTCACGATGATTTTCCACTTCACTATGAAATTCTTTGAACTGTTCAAATGTTTCAGACTTATGTTTCATCAAGTAGATATACCCATATCTGCTCAAATCATCTGTGAAGTTCAGAAAATAACGATACTTGCCGTGAGCCTTAACACTCATCGGACCGCATACATCAGTATGTATTATTTCTAATAAGTCAGTTGCTCGCTCCGGAGAACGGAGTCTTAGTCATCTTGCCCATGAGGCATGGTTCGCAAGCAATTCAAAAGTGATTCCAAAATCCCATCAGCATGGAGTTTCTTCATGCGCTTTACACCAATATGACCTAAACGGCAGTGCTACAAATAAGTTGCACTATCATTATTAACTTTGCATCTTTTGGTTTCAATATTATGATTATGTGTATCACTACGATCGAGATCCAACGAACTATTTTCATTGGGTGTGTAACCATATAAGGTTTTATTCATGTAAATAGAACAACAATTTATTCTCTTACTTAAATGAATAACCGTATTACAATAAACATGATCAAATCACATTCATGCTCAACGCAAACACCAAATAACACTTATTCAGGTTCAACACTAATCCCGAAAGTATAGGGAGTGTGCGATGATGATCATATCAATCTTGGAACCACTTCCAACACACATCGTCACTTCACCCTTAACTAGTCTCTGTTTATTCTGCAACTCCCGTTTCGAGTTACTAATCTTAGCAACTGAACTAGTATCAAATACTGAGGGGTTGCTATAAACACTAGTAAAGTACACATCAATAACATGTATATCAAATATACTTATGTTCACTTTGCCATCCTTCTTATCTGCCAATCACTTGGGGTAGTTCCGCTTCCAGTGACCAGTCCCTTTGCAGTAGAAACACTTAGTCTCAGGCTTAGGACCAGACTTGGGCTTCTTCACTTGAGCAGCAACTTGCTTGCTGTTCTTCTTGAAGTTCCCCTTCTTCCCTCTGCCCTTTTCTTGAAACTAGTGGTCTTGTCTACCATCAACACTTGATGTTTTTCTCGATTTCTACCTTCATCAATTTCCGCATTACGAAGAGCTTGGGAATCGTTTCCGTTATCCCTTGCATATCATAGTTCATCACGAAGTTCTACTAACTTGGTGATGGTGACTAGAGAATTCTGTCAATCACTATCTTATCTGGAAGATTAACTCCCACTTGATTCAAGCGATTGTAGTACTCAGACAATCTGGGCACATGCTCACTAGTTGAGCGATTCTCCTCCATCTTTTAGCTATAGAACTTGTTGGAGACTTCATATCTCTCAACTCGGGTATTTGCTTGAAATATTAACTTCAACTCCTAGAACATCTCATATGCTCCATGACGTTCAAAACGTCTTTGAAGTCCCGATTCTAAGCCATTAAGCATGGTGCACTAAACTATCAAGTAGTCATCATATTGAGCTAGCCAAACGTTCATAACGTCTGCATCTGCTCCTGCAATAGGTCCGTCACCTAGCGGTGCATCAAGGACATAATTCTTCTGTGCAGCAATGAGGATAAAACTCAGATCACGGATCCAATCCGCATCATTGCTACTAACATTTTTTAACACAATTTTCTCTAGGAACATATCAAAATAAACACAGGGAAGCAACAACGCGAGCTATTGATCTACAACAAAAATTGCAAAATACTACCAGGACTAAGTTCATGATAATTTTAAGTTCAATTAATCATATTACTTAAGAACTCCCACTTAGATAGACATCCCTCTAATCCTCTAAGTGATTACGTGATCCAAATCAACTAAACCATGTCCGATCATCACGTGAGATGGAGTAGTTTCATTGGTGAACATCGCTATGTTGATCATATCTGCTATATGATTCACGCTCGACCTTTCGGTCTCCGTGTTCCGAGGCCATATCTGTATATGCTTGGCTCGTCAAGTATAACCTGAGTATTCTGCGTGTGCAACTGTTTTGCACTCGTTGTATTTGAACGTAGAGCCTATCACACCCGATCATCACGTGGTGTCTTAGCACGAAGAACTTTCGCAACGGTGCATACTCAGGGAGAACACTTCTTGATAATTAGTGAGAGATCATCTTATAATGCTACCGTCAATCAAAGCAAGATAAGATGCATAAAAGATAAACATCACATGCAATCAATATAAGTGATATGATATGGCCACCATCATCTTGTGCTTGTGATCTCCATCTTCGAAGCACCGTCATGATCACCATCGTCACCGGCGCGACACCTTGATCTCCATCGTAGCATCGTTGTCGTCTCGCCAATCTTATGCTTCTACGACTATCGCTACCGCTTAGTGATAAAGTAAAGCATTACAGCGCGATTGCATTGCATACAATAAAGCGACAACCATATGGCTCCTGCCAGTTGCCGATAACTCGGTTACAAAACATGATCATCTCATACAATAAAATTTAGCATCATGTCTTGACCATATCACATCACAACATTCCCTGCAAAAAGAAGTTAGACGTCCTCTACTTTGTTGTTGCAAGTTTTACGTGGCTGCTACGGGCTTAAGCAAGAACCAATCTTACCTACGCATCAAAACCACAACGATAGTTTGTCAAGTTGGTGCTGTTTTAACCTTCGCAAGGACCGGGCGTAGCCACACTCGGTTCAACTAAAGTTGGAGAAACTGTCACCCGCTAGCCACCTTTGTGCAAAGCATGTCGGGAGAACCGGTCTCGCGTAAGGGTACGCGTAATGTCGGTCCGGGCCGCTTCATCCAACAATACCGCCGAACCAAAGTATGACATGCTGGTAAGCAGTATGACTTATATCGCCCACAACTCACTTGTGTTCTACTCGTGCATATAACATCAACACATAAAACCTAGGCTCGGATGCCACTGTTGGGGAACGTAGTAATTTCAAAAAAATTCCTACGCACACGCAAGATCATGGTGATGCATAGCAACGAGAGGGGAGAGTGTGATCTACGTACCCTTGTAGATCGACAATGGAAGCGTTAACTTGGTTGATGTAGTCGTACGTCTTCACGGCCCGACCGATCAAGCACCGAAACTATGGCACCTCCGAGTTCTAGCACACGTTCAGCTCGATGACGATCCCCGGACTCCGATCCAGCAAAGTGTCGGGGAAGAGTTCCGTCAGCACGACGGCGTGGTGACGATCTTGATGTACTACTGTCGCAGGGCTTCGCCTAAGCACCGCTACAATATTATCGAGGACTATGGTGGAAGGGGGCACCGCACACGGCTAAGAATATGATCACGTGGATCAACTTCTCTCCTTAGGGGTGCCCCTTGCCTCCGTATATAAAGGTTCAAAGGGGGGGGGCGGCCAAGAGGAGGCGCGCTAGGAGGAGTCCTACTCCCTCCGGGAGTAGGACCCCCCTTTCCTAGTTGGAATAGGATTCACGGAGGGGGGGAGGAGAGAGAGGAGGAAGGGGGGCCGGCCCCCTCTCCTTGTCCTATTCGGACCAAGGGGGGGAGGGGCGCGCGGCCCATCTCTGTCCACCTCTCCTCTCTTCCACCAAGGCCCACTAAGGCCCATATACCTCCCGAGGGGGTTCCGGTAACCTCCCGGTAATCCGGTAAAATCCTGATTTCACCCGGAACACTTCCGATATCCAAACATAGGCTTCCAATATATCAATCTTTATGTCTAGACCATTTCGAGACTCCTCGTCATGTTCGTGATCACATCCGGGACTCTGAACAACCTTCGGTACATCAAAACGCATAAACTCATAATATAACTGTCATCGAAACCGTAAGCATGCGGACCCTACGGGTTCGAGAACAATGTAGACATGACCGAGACACGTCTCCGGTCAATAACCAATAGCGGGACCTGGATGCCCATATTGGTTCCTACATATTCTATGAAGATCTTTTATCGGTCAGACCGTATAACAACATACGTTGTTCCCTTTGTCATCGGTATGTTACTTGCCCGAGATTCGATCGTCGGTATCCTATACCTAGTCCAATCTCGTAACTGGAAAGTCTCTTTACTCGTTCTGTAATACATCATCCCGCAACTAACTCATTAGTTGCAATGCTTGCAAGGCTTAAGTGATGTGCATTACCGAGAGGGCCCAGAGATACCTCTCCGACAATCGGAGTGACAAATCCTAATCTCGAAATATGCCAACCCAACATGTACCTTTGGAGACACCTGTAGAGCTCCTTTATAATCACCCAGTTACGTTGTGACATTTGGTAGCACACAAAGTGTTCCTCTGGCAAACGGGAGTTGCATAATCTCATAGTCATAGGAACATGTATAAGTCATGAAGAAAGCAATAGCAACATACTAAACGATCGGGTGCTAAGCTAATGGAATGGGTCATGTCAATCAGATCATTCACCTAATGATGTGATCCCGTTAATCAAATAACAACTCTTTGTCCATGGTTAGGAAACATAACCATCTTTGATTAACGAGCTAGTCAAGTAGAGGCATACTAGTGACACTTTGTTTGTCTATGTATTCACACATGTATTATGTTTCCGGTTAATACAATTCTAGCATGAATAATAAACATTTATCATGATATATGGAAATAAATAATAACTTTATTATTGCCTCTAGGGCATACTTCCTTCAGATCGAGCCGAACACTAGCCCTATTCTCTGCGAAGCCCGTGACTCCAAGGAGCCGGACTCCTCTCCGGACTCCGAGCCCTCCGCGCCCCTACCGATCGAACCCGATTGGGCACCGATCATGGAGTTCACCGCCGCGGACATCTTTCAGCACTCGCCCTTCGGCGATATTCTAAAGTCACTAAAGTCTCTCTCTTTATCAGGAGAGCCCTGGCCGGACTATGGTCAGCAAGGTTGGGTTGCGGATGATGAAGAAATTCAAAGCCCACCCACCACCCACTTCGTAGCCACTGTCGATGATTTAACCGACATGCTCGACTTCGACTCCGAAGACATCGACGGTATGGACGCCGATGCAGGAGACGATCAAGAACCAGCGCCTATAGGGCACTGGAAAGCCACCTTGTCGTATGATATATACATGGTGGACACCCCAAAAGAAGGCAATTGCGATGGAACAACGGAGGATGCCCCTCCAAGAAGCACCCTAAGCGTCGGCGTCAGCGGCGCCGCTCTAAATCCCGCCAAAGCAAAAACGGTGATTCCGGCACGGGAGATAATAACACCCCGGACAGTGCTGAAGACAACCACCTCCAGCAAGATTCAACACAGGAGGATGGAGAAGCCAGCCCTCATGAGAGAGCGGCAGACAGAGAGGTCGAGGACGATAATTATATGCCTCCCTCCGAAGACGAGGCAAGCCTCGACGACGATGAATTTGTCGTGCTGGAGGATCTCGTCGAACAAGAGCGTTTCAAACGCAGGCTTATGGCCATGGCGAGCAGCCTCAAGAAAAAATAGCAACAACTTAGAGTTGATCAAGATTTGCTAGCCGACAGATGGACTGAGGTCCTTGTGGCCGAAGAGTATGAACTCGAACGCCCCTACAAGAGCTACCCAAAGCGCAGGCTGCTACCCCGATTAGAGGAGGAAGCACCTAAACCTACATCACCAGCGCATGATGCGGCCGACCGGCCACCCCGTGGCCACGACAGAGAGGCCTCTTGGCCCTCCACTCAAGCCGCACCCCAGCACCGCTCAAAAAATACCAAGGCACGGGAAAATGCGCCAGACTTGCGAGATATATTGGAGGACAAGGCAAGGCAAACAAGATCAATCTAGGGATCGCGTGGGCGCCCCACGACATGAGACGGTAATCGTCACTCCGGATACAGTCAATCCGGCCGGGCCGAACACAGTAGACAAAGCTCGTTTGAGCTGCGTCGTGATATAGCCCAATACAGAGGCGCCGCACACCCACTATGCTTCACAGATGAAGTAATGGATCATCAAATCCCTGAGGGTTTCAAACCCGTGAACATCGAATCATATGATGGCACAACAGATCCTGCGGTATGGATCGAGGACTATCTCCTTCATATCCACATGGCCCGCAGTGATGACCTACATGCCATCAAATACCTCCCACTCAAGCTTAAAGGACCAGCTCGGCATTGGCTTAACAGCTTGCCAACAGAATCAATTGGTTGTTGGGAGGACCTGGAAGCCGCATTCCTCGACAATTTCCAGGGCACTTATGTGCGACCACCAGACGCCGATGACCTTAGCCACATAATTCAGCAGCCAGAAGAATTGGCCAGACAATTCTGGACACGGTTCCTAACCAAGAAAAAACAAATCATCAACTGTCCAGACGCAGAGGCCCTAGCAGCCTTCAAGCATAACATCCGCGATGAGTGGCTTGCACGGCACCTAGGACAGGAAAAGCCGAAATCTATGGCAGCCCTCACGACACTTATGACCCGCTTTTGCGCGGGAGAAGACAGCTGGCTAGCTCGCATCAATAACATGACCAAGAGCCCTGGTAATTTAGATACCAAGCACAGAAGTGGCAGGTCGCGTCGTAACAAGCAAAAGCGCCGCATTAACGGAGACAATGCTGAGGATACGACAGTTAATGCCGGATTCAGAGGCTCTAAACCCGGTCAGCGAAAAAAGCCTGTCGGGACCCCGATCCTAAGTCACACCGATCTAGCATGTAACACTTCATATCACTTTGCGGTCTCACGCACGGTATTCCCACGGGTGCCACCTTACCTGGCCCGGGACCGTTTGCGCCTTTTGGCTCACGTATATGATAGTGTCGCTAGCATCCATATGACAGAGAACCCGGGCCGCCATGACTAGTCGTGAACCCAAAGTGGCACTAACTTACAAGGACAGACATACATGAATCAACCTCGAGCATGTCGGTCAACAGCGTATGAATCCGGGCTGTAGCACTGGGCTAACAGGACTTCGGGAACCCGGGCTATAACAGGCTAGGCAGGACTCCGGATGTCACCGCGTGACATTTCCCCGAAGGGACAGACACAGGAACGAAGTGAATCACATGCCGGCCAGTCAAGTGTTCCAGAGCAGTAGTGCTGGGCTAGCAGGACTCCGGTGAACCGGGCTGTAGCGGACTACTGTGGCTCATGGAAGCACAAGACTACATTTCCCCATAAGAGAGGCTAGCAGGGATAAACAACTAGGTTGTCGGATCCCACATATAGCAATACATGTTACACGTACGCATAACATGCAAGTATGTGTTGTACAACATGGCATCACAACATAACTCAAACTCATATAGATAAAGTCCCAGAAGAGCCACATAGCACTCAATACAAACAGGGGTCTCATGACCCATCATTCAGAGCATACAAGCAACGGAAGCATTACATGTTTGAGTACAGACAACTACAAAAAGAAAAGACTAAGAAGCCTGACTAAACATGACCCTCCCAAGGGTACAAGATCGCAGCTGGGATACGAGCTACTCGTCGAAGTCACTAGTGTAACCAACTGCAAAACATAAATAAGCAAATGTGAGTACGAAGGTACTTGGCAAGTCTTACATCAGAACTATCTACATATGCAACATTATCAACAAAGGGGGTGGTGGAGTTTTAACAGCAGCAAGCCAGCTTTGACTCAGTGGCTAACCTATACTACGAGTATCAGAAACTTCTTTGAGGTGAGAAGACGCACACGAGTCCACATATTCACCATATCAATACTCCACTAGGGATCCATTCCCGTCTCCCTACGAGAAGGCCATCCATAGCACTCACGCTTATCTTGCGGATTTTAGAGTATCCACTTCAAGTTGTCTATGTACTACATAAGTCCTCCAAGTTTCCATATCTGAGGAAAACGGCTATTCGAATAGTTAATGTTGACCCTGCAAGGGTGTACTTCTTCACACACGCTCTCGCCACTTATAGCCCTGTACACATCATGTACCTCGTCAACCTTCAAGCGGAAGCCGGGCGAGGGTGTCGGCCACGACCTGACTAACCACACAAGTCTCTCGTCCAGGTTTATCGCCTATTTGGGTTCCATCCGCAAGGAGATCCGGCCGGGGTGTTGCTCACGGCCCCAAACGATGTGTGCAGGGTTCCCAAGCCCACCATCCGGGTGCCACTTGGTACACCGTGCCATGGTGCCTAGTCTGTCCCAAGCCCGCCCCATCGGACACCACCTGGTAGACAAGTAGCACTACCTACAAACGCTAGAAACTAGTTGCAACTCCTGGACAGAGATCAAGTGGATTAATAAGCCGAGAGGGGCCGGATAACCGGAACCCAATGTGTGGTAGTAAGTGGACTTGGACAACATACACAGAACTCAGTGCTTAGGGATGGTTCCAATGAGACAACCCACCATGTACTCCTACATGGCCTCTCATCGCTACCTTTACCAAAACGTGTTCACACACTTAGCCTTTATCAGTAGGACATGTTCACCACTCTGATTCATTCCCGATGAATCAAACCTGACACAACTCTAAGCATAGCTGGCATAAAGTAAACAATCATGGATGAGTAGGCACATCAAGGCTCAAGCAACTCCTACTCATGCTAGTGGGTTTCAACCAATGACAGGTCATGTAGAGGAATGGGTTCAACTATCGCAGCAGAAAGTAGCAGTTTGAATCGTTGTTGTCCTAATGCAATATAAGGAGCAGGATTGAGAGAGTGGGATTTATCGAAATGCTCAAGGGGGTTTGCTTGCCTGATAGAACGATGAAGGGGTACGGCTCCTCTAACAGGTACTCGGGAACACCTTCCGG
Source organism: Triticum aestivum (assembly GCF_018294505.1). Taxonomy (NCBI): domain Eukaryota; kingdom Viridiplantae; phylum Streptophyta; class Magnoliopsida; order Poales; family Poaceae; genus Triticum; species Triticum aestivum. The sequence continues at coordinate 355,605,439 of NC_057794.1, forward strand.
AGTGGAACCTATCGAGAAGAAACAACGCCGGCGATCAACACACAAACAAATGCAACAAAATGATGCATGAACATGGCATGTGCAAATGCTAGTTTTTGGGCTAATGCAAGATGCTACCAAGTTGGTTGAAGCCCATTTGAATCAAAGATTCAAATGCAATTCAAAATGAAGCATTTAAAATGCCCATATTATGTTTTCACTTATACAACATGTATAAGTTGGTTTTTCATGCATGTAACTGGCATAAATGGATTCCTTGCATTTTTTTGATAATTTTTCATATATAATTTATTTCATTCTGAGCTACGGCTGAATTATTATGAATTTTTGAAGTTTAGGCAATATTCTGGAATTTCCTGAGTTAAATTAATTCCAGAAAAAGAATAACTGGGCCAGCACTACGTCAGCATGACGTAAGTGAGTCAACGGGGTTGACCAGGTCAAACCTGACCAGTGGGTCCCACTGGTCAGTGACCCAGTCAACTAACTAAGTTAGTTAGTCCTAACTAACTGGGCAGGGCCCACTAGTCAGTGACTGTAGTAGCTAACCTAGTTAGTTAATTAGTGCTAACTATAGTAGTTAGTCAGGTGGGGCCCGCAAGTCAGTGAGAGAGAGGGGGGAGGTCAAACTGGGCAGTGGGTCAACCCACGCCAGTCAAAGGTCAGCGGCCGCCGGCGAGCCAAACGCGGCGGTGCGCTGCGGGTTTTGCCTACAGGGGGCTATTTGGCACACGGAGTGCAGCTACGGGGTGCGGACGCTCGTCCGCATCCAGCCGTGGTGGTGGCACGGCCGGGGAGCGGCCGGAGTGGCACTAGCGACGATGAGTGCGGCGGCCGTAGTTCGGCCAGGCGCGCGCGGGGTGTTTTGGGGCACAACAGGAGCTGCGAGCGGGTCCGCTCGACTCGCCAGAGTGCACTGAGTGCAATGGCAAGCTCGGCTGCGAGCTGCGGGGGCTGTGGCCACGACGGCGAGGGGCTGCAGCGGCGATGGCTTGGGCCGGGGTGGAAAAAGCGGGTACACGGCGCAACAGAGCACAAGGAGAGAGGGAAACGGCAGAGGAGCTCACAGCGAAGCTAACGGAGGGCTCGGCAGGTGCGGGGACGGCTGGTGGGCAGCGAATCGACGGCGAGGATCTTCAGTGGTCGACGAGGGGAACGGCGGTGCTTGCGGCGTCCAGGGGCTTCCGGCGCCGTGCGTCTTGTCGAGGGCAGAGGAGCTCACAGCGAAGCTAATAGAGGGCTTGGCAGGAGTGGGGATGGCTGGTGGGCAGCGAATCGACGGTGAGGATCTTCGATGGCCGACGAGGGGAATGGCGGTGCTTGCGGCGTACAGGGGATTCCGGCGCCGTGCGTCTCGTCGAGGAGGTGTAGCCCACAACGGCGGAGCGCGTGGACACGACGGAGGGACGAGGGGGAGGCAGTGGTCGCGGCAACGGCGAGTGGTGGCGTCGGCTGCGCTCAGGTGCGGGCGAGAGAGGGTGACAGAGGAGAGGAGAAGCACGGGGGAGAGTGAGAGAGGGGCCGGGGAGACTGCGTGGCGTCTCTAGTGGCGTCTAGAGGGAGGCGGCAAGCAGGAGGTGGCCGGGCGTGCGCCGGCATGTGTCGGCCACGCGCTCGGCGTCCTCCTGACGCGATGGAGAAGACGACTGGCAGGGCCAGCTGTCTGGGCCGGCCAGCTGGGCCGCCAGTGCCAGGCCTCAGGTAAGGCCCAGGTAAGCCTTTTCCCTTTTTTTGTTTTCTTTTCTATTTTTCTGGCATTTGTTCTGATTTAGTAAAATACTAAATCATTTTATTTTCTTCTGACAATTTTTGCAGGGACCTAAGGGATTATTCCAAAGCCCCTCAGCAACAATCAGAATTTTTGGACATATATAAAATATATCACATATATATATCCAAGGCAAATAATTATTGTATTAATTCCAAAAGAGAGCAACATGAACATTTTCTTGGTCCTTTTTGGAGCACTTTTTATCTGGGTCATTTCCAGAAGTGAGTTCTGAAGGTTTCACAAATCCCCATTTCAAATTTAAATGGAATTTAAACATGATGCACAAATGACTAGCTAGTCTAGGTCATACCAGAACTAGGGATGTGACAAAGCCATTCAAAAGAAATACTCCAGGCCCGTCCAGTTTGGACCGAATACTCGACCGCTCATGCCAGATACATGGCACCCCCGAAAAACCAGCCAATCACACCAACAGGGATTGTTGGGTGTTCAAGAAGGTAGGCAAGTTAAATGCCGAAATCAGAGACAAGGGGCTGCATAGCGATGACGAGGAGGAGCCCCGGCCGCCGAACAATAGTGGACAGAAAGGTTTTCCCCCACAAGTGCGGACGGTGAACATGATATCCGCAACCCACGTCCCCAAGAGGGAGCGGAAGCGTGCGCTAAGGGACGTATACGCGATGGAGTCAGTCGCCCCAAAGTTCAACCCATGGTATTCCTGCCCGATCACTTTTGATCGAAGGGACCACCCCACTAGCACCCGTCATGGCGGATTCGCCGCATTGGTTCTAGACCCAATTATTGACAGATTTCACCTTACTAGAGTCCTTATGGACGGTGGCAGCAGCCTGAACCTGCTTTACCAGGATACAGTGCGGAAAATGGGCATCGATCCCTCGAGGATTAAACCCACTAAAACGACCTTTAAAGGCATCATACCAGGTGTAGAGGCCAACTGTACAGGCCCAGTTACACTTGAAGTGGTCTTTGGATCTTCGGATAATTTCCGAAGCGAGGAGTTAATCTTCGACATAGTTCCGTTCCGCAGTGGCTATCACGCACTGCTCGGGCGAACCACATTTGCCAAGTTCAATGCGGTGCCACACTACGCATACCTCAATCTCAAAATGCCAGGCCCTCGAGGAGTCATCACGGTCAATGGAAACACAGAACGCTCTCTCCGAACGGAGGAGCATACGGCGGCTATCACAGCGGAAGTACAAAGAAGCCTCTCAAGGCAATTCTCCAGTCCGGCCATTAAACATCTGGACACCGTCAAGCGTGCCCGGAGTAACCAACAACAAGACTGCCGGGCACGTTCCGAGCAAGCATAGCAATGCGGCCCCAATCCCAGCCCTCGCAAACTTGCGAAACCAGTGTTGCACGTACATAACTACGCTCCAGAAATACCATGGGCAAAAGGGGAGGGGCACAATCACGGCATGCCCGAAACACGGCTTAAACCGCACTAGGGGCTGCCGACTTTTTCATTTTCTCTTACTTTCAGGACTCCACTCTTCAGAAGGCCTGTCCGGTAGTACAATTTCCGCACAAATGATACAACAACCAGGGGAGCAGAAAGCTACGCTGCACTACGGAACTCTAAGGTGGTCTCTATAACGAGCAGTATACCTGTTTCGCATAACATTCCGCGACTCGCCCCTGGAAAGGACATATTTGATAGTCCCATATTTTGCTTATCGCACTATTTGTATCGTCCTGCTTTGATTGCAGCCTTTTTAAATAAACAATGCATAGCTTTCGTCTATTATTGCATTACTCTTTTTTACGAATATATGTTCATTAATGACATGTTGCACCCGTACACTTTGGTACGGCCAATACGCCAGGGGCTTAAGTACCCCACAATACGGTGTGAGAAGTCCGAACACTTTCACAAGTGCGGCACCCGAACTTATAGCATTATATGCATCGGCTCCGAATCATGTCTTGGGTCAATAGTTGGGTTTGCCCGGCTCCTATGTTTTGGTACCTTACATTCCGTTATATTGGCTAAGGTAGCACTAGGAGAAGTACTGTGATTGTGCCCCAGTTGAGATGGGCTAAGCACCTCAGTAGAGAAAGCTAAAACTGACCGTCATGATGAGGCGAGAGCTGGTCGCTGTTCGAGAGGTTTTCGAGTCCCTAACGACTTATGCCGCTTAGAGCGAGGAGTCGGCTTTGTCCGGTCTAGGCGTGGATAGCGCCCCGAACTCGGTCTTCCAAACACTAGGGGCGTCGCCGAAATTTAAAATTATAGAATTCTATGGCTAAGTGAGAGTGTTCAAGCATTATAGTCCGATTGCCTTGTACGTTGTGTTGAGCGCCTCCCTCGAAGGACCCAAGAATGGGAAAAAGAGCGCTCATGTTTGAACCGTCTACACTCAAACCGTGACTACGAAGCCGGTTTGGTAAATTTGATGAAGGAACGCTATGAGGTATGTTCCTCACCTTTTCCTTTCTTGATTTCAAAGTATAAACATCAGCCCAAGTAGCCACCAAGGGCCGGTTTATGATGTTAATCATAAACCGGGACTTCTGTAATATCTTAATACTTGCATGTTGATCCTTGATATGTCAAGTTCGCAGCAAAAACATGTACTTAATCATTGTATTTATGTAGTTTTCATCGGTGTAGCCCCCAAGGGCCGGTTTAGCTCTGCGAGGTAAACTGGGTTTTGAATCAATGCATCAGTTTTGAACAGATGTACATTAGCCCCCAAGTGTTAAGGATAATGCTTGCATTGTACTTGATACTTGTGAAAGATTGGTTGACAATAGAGCAAATAGGCATTAGCCCCCAAGTACAAAGTGCATAACTTGTTATACGCTTGGTACTTAGAAAATACATATCCCATTGTTTGACATATCTTCGCCTTTACAGGCCGAGCTGAGTCGCCCCAAAGTTCAACCCATGGTCTTCCTGCCCGATCACTTTTGATCGAAGGGACCACCCCACTAGCACCCTTCATGGCGGATTCGCCGCATTGGTTCTAGACCCAATTATTGACAGATTTCACCTCACTAGAGTCCTTATGGACGGCGGCAGCAACCTGAACCTGCTTTACTAGGATACAGTGCGGAAAATGGGCATCGATCCCTCGAGGATTAAACCCACTAAAACGACCTTTAAAGGCGTCATACCAGGTGTAGAGGCCAACTGTATAGGCTCAGTTACACTTGAAGTGGTCTTCGGATCTTCGGATAATTTCCGAAGCGAGGAGTTAATCTTTGACATAGTTTCGTTCCGCAGTGGCTATCACGCACTGCTCGGGCGAACCGCATTTGCCAAGTTCAATGCGGTGCCACACTACGCATACCTCAATCTCAAAATGCTAGGCCCTCTAGGAGTCATCACGGTCAATGGAAACACCGAATGCTCTCTCCGAACGGAGGAGCATACGGCGGCTATCATAGCGGAAGTACAAAGCAGCCTCTCAAGGCAATTCTCCAGTCCGGCCATTAAACGTCTGGACACCGTCAAGCGCGCCCGGAGTAACCTACAACAAGACCGCTAGGCACGTTCCGAGCAAGCGTAGCAATGCGGCCCCAACCCCAGCCCTCGCGAACTTGCGAAACCAGTGTTGCATGTACATAACTACGCTCTAGAAATACCATGGGCAAAAGGGGAGGGGCACAATCACAACACGCCCGAAACACGGCTTAAACCGCACTAGGGGCTGCCGACTTTTTCATTTTCTCTTACTTTCAGGACTCCACTCTTCAGAAGGCCTGTCCGGTAGTACAATTTCCGCACAAACGATACAACAACCAGGGGAGCAGAAAGCTATGTTGCACTACGGAACTCTAAGGTGGTCTCTATAACGAGCAGTATACCTGTTTCGCATAACATTCCGCAACTCGCCCCTGGAAAGGACATATTTGATAGTCCCATCTTTTGCTTATCGCACTATTTGTATCATCCTGCTTTGATTGCAGCCTTTTTAAATAAATAATGCATAGCTTCCGTCTATTATTGCATTACTCTTTTTACGAATATATGTTCATTAATGACATGTTGCACCCGTACACTTTGGTACGGCCAATACGCCAGGGGCTTAAGTACCCCACAATACGGTGTGAGAAGTCCGAACACTTTCACAAGTGCGGCACCCCGAACTTATAGCATTATATGCATCGGCTCTGAATCATGTCTTGGGTCAATAGTTGGGTTTGCCCGGCTCCTATGTTTTGGTACCTTACGTTCCGTTATATCGGCTAAGGTAGCACTAGGAGAACTACTGTGATTGTGCCCCAGTTGAGATGGGCTAAGCACCTCAGTAGAGAAAGCTAAAACTGACCGTCATGATGAGGCGAGAGCTGGTCGCTGTTCGAGAGGTTTTTGAGTCCCTAAAGACTTATGCCGCTTAGAGCGAGGAGTCGGCTTTGTCCGGCCTAGGCGTGGATAGCGCCCTGAACTCGGTCTTCCAAACACTAGGGGCTTCGCCGAAATTTAAAATTATAGAATTCTATGGCTAAGTGAGAGTGTTCAAGCATTATAGTCCGATTGCCTTGTACGTTGTGTTGAGCGCCTCCCTCGAAGGACCCAAGAATGGGAAAAAGAGCGCTCATGTTTGAACCGTCTACACTCAAACCGTGACTACGAAGCCGGTTTGGTAAATTTGATGAAGGAACGCTATGAGGTATGTTCCTCACCTTTTCCTTTCTTGATTTCAAAGTATAAACATCAGCTCAAGTAGCCACCAAGGGCCGGTTTATGATGTTAATCATAAACCGGGACTTCTGTAATATCTTAATACTTGCATGTTGATCCTTGATATGTCAAGTTCGCAGCAAAAACATGTACTTAATCATTGTATTTATGTAGTTTTCATCGGTGTAGCCCCCAAGGGCCGGTTTAGCTCTGCGAGGTAAACTGGGTTTTGAATCAATGCATCAGTTTTGAACAGATGTACATTAGCCCCCAAGTGTTAAGGATAATGCTTGCATTGTACTTGATACTTGTGAAAGATTGGTTGACAATAGAGCAAATAGGCATTAGCCCCCAAGTACAAAGTGCATAACTTGTTATACGCTTGGTACTTAGAAAATACATATCCCATTGTTTGACATATCTTCGCCTTTACAGGCCGAGCTGAGTCGCCCCAAAGTTCAACCCATGGTCTTCCTGCCCGATCACTTTTGATCGAAGGGACCACCCCACTAGCACCCATCATGGCGGATTCGCCGCATTGGTTCTAGACCCAATTATTGACAGATTTCACCTCACTAGAGTCCTTATGGACGGCGGCAGCAACCTGAACCTGCTTTACCAGGATACAGTGTGGAAAATGGGCATCAATCCCTCGAGGATTAAACCCACTAAAACGACCTTTAAAGGCGTCATACTAGGTGTAGAGGCCAACTGTATAGGCTCAGTTACACTTGAAGTGGTCTTCGGATCTTCGGATAATTTCCGAAGCGAGGAGTTAATCTTTGACATAGTTTCGTTCCGCAGTGGCTTTCACGCACTGCTCGGGAGAACCGCATTTGCCAAGTTCAATGCGGTGCCACACTACGCATACCTCAATCTCAAAATGCCAGGCCCTCAAGGAGTCATCACGGTTAATGGAAACACCGAACACTCTCTCCGAACGGAGGAGCATACGGCGGCTATCGTAGCGGAAGTACAAAGCAGCCTCTCAAGGCAATTCTTCAGTCCGGCCATTAAACGTCTGGACATCGTCAAGCGCGCCCGGAGTAACCTACAACAAGACCGCTAGGCACGTTCCGAGCAAGCATAGCAATGCGGCCCCAACCCCAGCCCTCGCGAACTTGTGAAACCAGTGTTGCACGTACATAACTACGCTCTAGAAATACCATGGGCAAAAGGGGAGGGGCACAATCACAACACGCCCGAAACACGGCTTAAACCGCACTAGGGGCTGCCGACTTTTTCATTTTCTCTTACTTTCAGGACTCCACTCTTCGGAAGGCCTGTCCGGTAGTACAATTGCCGCACAAACGATACAACAACCAGGGGAGCAGAAAGCTACGCTGCACTACGGAACTCTAAGGTGGTCTCTATAACGAGCAGTATACCTGTTTCGCATAACATTCCGCGACTCGCCCCTGGAAAGGACATATTTGATAGTCCCATCTTTTGCTTATCGCACTATTTGTATCATCCTGCTTTGATTGCAGCCTTTTTAAATAAACAATGCATAGCTTCCGTCTATTATTGCATTACTCTTTTTACGAATATATGTTCATTAATGACATGTTGCACCCGTACACTTTGGTACGGCCAATACGCCAGGGGCTTAAGTAACCCACAATACGGTGTGAGAAGTCCGAACACTTTCACAAGTGCGGCACCCCGAACTTATAGCATTATATGCATCGGCTCCGAATCATGTCTTGGGTCAATAGTTGGGTTTGCCCGGCTCCTATGTTTTGGTACCTTACGTTCCGTTATCTCGGCTAAGGTAGCACTAGGAGAACTACTGCGATTGTGCCCTAGTTGAGATGGGCTAAGCACCTCAGTAGAGAAAGCTCAAACTGACCGTCATGATGAGGCGAGAGCTGGTCGCTGTTCGAGAGGTTTTCGAGTCCCTAAAGACTTATGCCGCTTAGAGCGAGGAGTCGGCTTTGTCCGGCCTAGGCATGGATAGCGCCCCGAACTCGGTCTTCCGAACACTAGGGGCTTCACCGAAATTTAAAACGATAGAATTCTATGGCTAAGTGAGAGTGTTCAAGCATTATAGTCCGATTGCCTTGTTCGTTGTGTTGAGCGCCTCCCTCGAAGGACCCAAGAATGGGAAAAAGAGCGCTCATGTTTGAACCGTCTACACTCAAACTGTGAGTACGAAGCCGGTTTGGTAAATTTGATGAAGGAACGCTATGAGGTATGTTCCTCACCTTTTCCTTTCTTGATTTCAAAGTATAAACATCAGCCCAAGTAGCCACCAAGGGCCGGTTTATGATGTTAATCATAAATCGGGACTTCTGTAATATCTTAATACTTGCATGTTGATCCTTGATATGTCAAGTTCGCAGCAAAAACATGTACTTAATCATTGTATTTATGTAGTTTTCATCGGTGTATCCCCGAAGGGCCGGTTTAGCTCTGCGAGGTAAACTGGGTTTTGAATCAATGCATCAGTTTTGAACAGATGTACATTAGCCCCCAAGTGTTAAGGATAATGCTTGCATTGTACTTCATACTTGTGAAAGATTGGTTGACAATAGAGCAAATAGGCATTAGCCCCCAAGTACAAAGTGCATAACTTGTTATATGCTTGGTACTTAGAAAATACATATCCCATTGTTTGACATATCTTCGCCTTTATAGGCCGAGCTGAGTAAGAGGGATGCTCAAACCGCTGACCTTCAAGAGAACGTAAAGTCCCAACAAGCAGAAGCCTCCAAAGCCAAAGAGGAGCTGACCAATGCCCTGGCAGCTATGGAGAAGTTGAAAGAGACTTTCAACAAGGAGCGTGCTGATCGGGAAATAGAAAAGGCCGGTTTGACCAAGAAAGCTGAAGATGCAGAAGCAGCCCTGAAGCCAGTGGTAGATGAACTGACCGGCTTGAAGCGGCAGATTGATGCCATGACATATGATGTGTTTGGTAAGTACCTTCTCATGCCATTTATCCAATTCATAAGATGTTATCATTGACCGGTTTACTGATATTAAACCATGACAGGCACCCGCATTGCTCATCTGGGTTCTGACATGCGAATGAAGCTTAAAGCGGCGTATACCTTAATGGAACAACTATATTCTGGATCCCAGCGTGCCATCTGTACTGCTGCATATAACAAGTCGGCGCCATCGTTGATAAAGGAAACCCTTGAGAAGCTGGCCATCCTACCTGCCCGGATTACATAACTGAAGAAAGCGCCGCAAGAGCAGGAGCGCTGACCGCACAAATCCGGGCTAAGGCATGGATTCCGGACCTTGAAGCGGCAGATATCATTAAAGGATATCCAAGTGTGAAGGAGGATGGTTCAGACTTCAACAATGATGACCTCCGAAAACTGACAAAGGAAATGCAGCCAATAGCCAGCAAACTGGTGGAAGACACAAACCTATCTCATTTCCAACCGGTTTACGATGCTGATGGAAAGAGACAGCCTGTTGTGATCCATGATGTTGAAGAACTTGTGCCTCCAATCTGTAAGCATACTTACACTCCTGACATCGACCCCTCCAGCCTTATCCATGAAGAGGCCGTATTTCAAGCTTTAACCGGAATTGATTGGTCAATGGTTGATTTCCAGCGTCTGGGGAGGGATGAAGAGGATGTAACTGCACAGGATGACCCTCAACTGTCAAGCCGTCCCGATGAAGCATCTTAAACCGGCGACCGGTTTATCGGCTACAATCAGCCATTTGCTTGAAAACAATTATTCAATTTGGGCCGTTTTGAAGCTCCTTGTAATAAGATAGCAAAAACACCTTTATGTGTCATGCCATCGAGCATGCTTGTGTTGCTTGATATTTTGAAAACTTGTTTCACCTTTGGGATCTATTTATGCATAGTCCATGATGATTTGTATTTCCTGCATACAAGAACTTGAAAGTGTCCTAGTGGTATACCACTGGATGGATCATGATACCCAAAAGATACATAACTTGGATGAATAACCAAAATCTGTATTAACCAAATAAAATAATTAATATCTGTCACATACCTCGTTGGTTGACCAACTGCTTGTATGATATAGATGATAAACACCAATCCGGAGTACTGATAACTCCTTGCCCTCGTATCGGTTCGTATAGAAACCAAATTTGGCTAGAAAAAGCCGTTGATTTGTTTGTATAATGCTGGTGACATCTTGTCAAAACCAGACCGGAGCAGTACGCTGCCGGTTTAACAACTGATCATGTACTGACAACTAAGTGCTGAAAGTCATGCCGGGTTGTAATGAACACCGGTTTATCAGGAAAAATATGTATAAATCTCTTATCATAAAAAATAATCAAAAAACAAAAATAAATATGCAAGGCTTTTCATGGGCTGCCAGGCCCCTAAGTTAAACCATTTTACGAAGCCTTTTCAGATGGAGCTCAATCTTTAACCAATCACCGGTTTAACTTTGACAAGTTCAGGGTCCATGGGATTGACTTGTCAAATGTTCGGTGGGTCATACCAGGCTTACCTGGACAGAGTGGCTTACTTAAAGAGGCAGGATAACCCAGGGTTTTAGGTGAATACACCTAGCTTCCAAGCCTGGCTTGATAGCCTATTACAAGGGTTCAAGCTCATTGTTCGTTTTGAAGCAAGGAGCCCCCAGGTAATATGTGAGCTGTGCTCAGTGGTTACCTATGTTTGAGCTGTGCTTAATGCAATAGACTCTCTTTGGCTCCACATAATTTCCTTTTAGCCTAAAGCCTATCAAGAGGTGTAGCTATGGTGTGAAGACAACAAGCCCCCTAGTGATATCCCCTTTTTGGTTTTAAACCGATCAAGAGGTGTAGCTATGGTTCGGATACGACCAAGCCCCCTAGTGATTCTCTTTATATCCGTGCGGCGGTATAGGCCGGTTTAACAAAACGCTGCTTTGTCAATAGAAGTTCTTGTAGGCTCACACATGATGTAAAAAGAACAGAGACCCCGCTTTATTCGAGGCTCCAGTTTATTATATAATATATACGTTGTCATAAATATGTACATAAGAAGAGCCTGTGGCTCAAGTATAGTAAGGCCGAAGAAGAGCTATATTTCACGGCCGCTCGGTCTCCTCCTCCGATTTACGTGAGTCTTTGTGCTCTCGAACATCAATGAGGTAGTATGACCCGTTGTGCAGATTCTTGCTGACCACAAAAGGTCCTTCCCAAGGTGGGCATAATTTGTGCATATCAGTCTGATCCTGGATGATCCGAAGCACCAGATCGCCTTCTTGAAAAGTTCTGGTCTTTACCCGGCGGCTGTAATAACGTCGGAGGTCTTGTTGATAAATCACCGAACGTGCTGCTGCAAGATCACGCTCTTCATCTAACAGGTCCAGTGAGTCCTGACGTGCCTGCTCATTATCAGCTCAACATAAGCTGCCACACGGGGCGAGTCATGACGGATGTCACTAGGAAGAACCGCCTCTGCTCCATAAACCATGAAGAAAGGCGTTGTCGGTGTCAAAACCGGCGGATCTCGGGTAGGGGGTCCCGAACTGTGCGTCTAGGCCGGATGGTAACAGGAGGCAAGGGACACGAAGTTTTACCCAGGTTTGGGCCCTCTTGATGGAGGTAAAACCCTATGTCATGCTTGATTAATATTGATGATATGGGTAGTACAAGAGTAGATCTACTACAAGATCGGAGAGGCTAAACCCTAGAAGCTAGCCTATGGTATGATTGTTGTTCTGTATATTGTCCTACGGACTAAAACCCTTCGGTTTATATAGACACCAGAGAGGGTTAGGGTTACACAAAGTTGGTTACAATGGTAGGAGATCTACATATCCGTATCGCCAAGCTTGCCTTCCACGCCAAGGAAAGTCCCTTCCAGACACGGGACGAAGTCTTCAATCTTGTATCTTCATAGTCCAGGAGTCCGGCTGAAGGTATAGTCCGGCCATCCGGACACCCCCTAATCCAGGACTCCCTCAGTAGCCCCTGAACCAGGCTTCAATGACGACGAGTCCGGCGCACAGATTGTCTTCGGCATTGCAAGGCGGGTTCCTCCTCCAAGTACTTCATAGAAGATTTTGAACACAAAGATAGTGTCCGGCTCTGCAAAATAAATTTCCACATATTGCCATAGAGAGAATAATATTTACACAAATCTAATCTGCTGACGTATTCCGTAGTGTGACATCGCACCACGGCCAAGCCTTTATTCGAATCGTTTTATTGTCCCACCTCAGCGTGTCATGCGAGGAGGTTTCCTTGGCACGTCTCGTCGAAGCAGAGATCGTGTCCCCTTATTCCGGGATTCTCATCAATACGGGCATGGGTAACCCAACTGTGCCATTGATTACGGTGCTTGGAGATAAGCGAGTTTTACCAGGCTGGTGGGGACACATAGTTGCGTCCACCCATATAAGGGGATAAGGATCCACCTTTTCACCTACACCTTCTTCCTCCTTTGCCTATCCATTTTAGCGCACTCGAGCTCCAGCGCCCAAGTCCGCACTCCCCACCTCAACCTTCCCCAGCCATGTCCGGAGCGGGAGGCAAGTGGATGGTCTCCTCCATCACGGAGGGACACATCAAAAAATTGAGGAAGGCTGGATACTTGTCTAACGACATCGCGTACCGGCTTCCCAAAGAGGGGCAGCTCCTCCCCACCCCAAGGCCCCATGAGAGGGTAGTGTTCCTTCCCCACTTCCTCCGTGGACTGGGCTTTCCTATCCACCCATTCGTCCGGGGACTCATGTTCTACTACGGCCCGGATTTCCATGATCTGGCCCCGAACTTCATCCTCAACATCTCGGCGTTTATTGTCGTGTGCGAGGCTTTCCTCCGCATCTGCCCCCATTTCGGCCTATGGCTCAAGACTTTCAATGTCAAGCCGAAGGTGGTGCGCGACAACCAGGCGGAGTGCGGAGGCGCCATGGTGGGCAAGATGCCTAACGTCTTATGGCTCGAGGGCTCCTTTGTGGAGACCCTGAAGGGGTGACAATCAGGGTGGTTTTACATGACCGAGCCGCGCGACCCTGAGTGGGTCGCAGCCCCCGAGTTTCGGTCCGGACCCCCAACGCGGCTCATGTCCTGGAAAGAGACGGGCCTGTCGTGGGGCAGCAAAGGAGAGGTGACTGGACTGCAAACATGCATCCAAACCCTGGTGAACAAGCAGCTCAAGCTTGTCAACGTAGTCCGGGTTATGCTCATCCGCCGGATCCTCCCGTGTCAACAATGGGCCTCCAATCTGTGGGAGTTCAACCCGGCGCAGCACCGAACTCTGAGCAGGCTCTTCGACACGATGTATGAAGATGCCTGGAAGGTGCTTTTCAAGGGCGCCGAGGCTCCCACATCCGCTACCGAGGATCGCGGATTCAGCGCGTAGCTTCACGCTAGCGCGGTAAGTTGTTTGTACCTTTTACAGGGTATTAATTTTTCATAGTTTAACTCTATGCGGGATCTAAGCTCCCTTGCCTTTGACAGGATTGGCAGGCGAAGTCCAGACAGATCGACTGTCCGGCTCCTTTGCCCGAAGACCTAGCCGATGCCCGCTTGGCGAAGCTGCTGGTTCCGACACCCTATGTGGTGCCGGAGAAGAAGGCCACGAAGAAGGCCACGGGGACTCGAAAAAGTGCCCGGCGCCAGGAGGTGTCGGGTTCATCATCCGACGGCTCCAAGGCGCATTCCTCCCATGAAGACGAGGAGGAGGAAGAAGAGACCTCTCCCTCTCCAGCGGGGGGAGAGAAGAAAAGGAAGGCCGCCCTCACTGGGGAGGCTGAAGGGTCCAAGAAGGGGAAAACCCTTCCTCCGGACTACTCCACCAACGCCGACAACGGCGGAGAGGAGTGGCTGCTCAGGGACAAGCCCCTGGCAAAATCGTAAGTATCCAGATACCAGAGTAATTCATAGTATTCCTTTATTGCACAACTTTCCCTTATGTCGAATATGATTATGCAGCCCACCCAAAGACCGGATCGACGCGTCATCGAGCGGTTCACTGGACTCGTCGGATGTGAATTCGCTTCCGACGGCTACCTCCCCCCGCCCTACGGATGACGCCGAAGTGTTGTCCCAACAGGTTCCAAGCCAGGAGGAGCTGGTCCTGGAGGCGCTGCAAGGCGACCTCCCGGACTCCAGGAGTAAAGGGGATCAAACCCCCCAGGGCTCCAAGTCCGTCTCTAGGCCGGACACCGCTCCGGAACCTTCAAAGGTTCCAGAGTCCGGCGGGCGACCTCCTTCCAAGAGGAGCAAGCCCACCGTGTCGGTGACCCCCGTCCAACCAGAGGCGCCGGACAATCTATTGGAGGTGCTCAAAGGCGCCTCCATCGGCGAGGAGCACCGCACCATTATGAGTGCGGTGGTCCAGAAGGTTCAGTCCGCCAAGAGCGGACTGTCTAAAGCTTGTGCTAGCCTTTTAACAGGCTTTGAGGTAAGTAAAGAATGTGTAAATAATATTACCGCATAGACAGTAGCCCCTGATGCTCTGTTTGGCGTTCGGGAAGAAAAGCCGAATAGAGGATCAAATAAAATTCACAGGAGTCTAACAAAAAGGAGTCAATATGCATATCCAGGCTTCTCTGCTGGCGTCCGCCGCACTGACTGCGGAAGTGGACACGCTAAAGCAGAACCTCGAGTAGTCCGAGCAAGAGCTCGGGCGTGCCAAGAAGCAGCTCGAGGACAAGGAAGGTAAGAAATACCTTGTTTAAATATATATAAAAAAAGTGCAATTGCAAAAAATGACAGGATTATCGTGGCTATTGTAGGGGCCACGTCTAAGGTGGCGACCCTTAAGCAAGCGCTGTTCAGGCCAAGGAGAGGGCGGCCACGGAGCGCACCGAGCGGGAGAAGTATGAGGCCCAGGTTGGCAAGGTGCGGCAAGAGCTCCAAGCTCTCATGAAAAAACATGAGAGTTTGGAGCTTGACTCAAAGACGCGAGCGTCCGAGCTCGCGGTGGCTATTGAAAATGCCAAGTCTGCCAAGGCCGAATCCCAGAAGACCCTCCAGGAGTTGGATGAGGTGAAAAAGATAGCGGCGGGTAAGGCATTCTTTATGCAAAGCAAACACATAAACATGAGTTACTTGTTACTTACCCGAATCCGGAGCTCTCCAGGAGCATTCGCAAATCTTCCCTGTAGCATGTCCGATGCCGCCGCATTCTATCGAGCCGAGGAGGGCAGCTCAATAGAGAAGGTGTTCTGGTCTCAGTATGCTGAGGCCGGACACCCCGTGCCCCTGAGCGACCAGCTGAAGCAACTGGTCGAGCTCCACAAGGCGGCCGAGCAGGCCATGACGGGCCTCATAGTTCGGCTGTGGCCTGGAGAGGCTCTGCCTGGGAGCTATTTCAGCCTGGTGCGGCGGCTGGTGGGGGCCTGTCCAAGGCTCGAATTCATCAAGCACTCCGTCTGCATTGAAGGTGCCCGTAGGGCCCTTGCCCGTGCTAAGGTGCACTGGGGCAAACTGGATGCTGAGAAGCTTGTGAAGGACGGGCCACTGCCGGGGAAAGAGCATCGCAAGCCCGAGAATTATTATAAGGATGTTCTGAAGGGTGCCCGCCTTATGGCGGGTGAATGTTCCAGGGATGTAATTTTTGAGTAAAACTCACTCATTTTGTCCTGTGCGTTGAAAACTTGTTCATATGCGCTAAGCAATGATGTTGGAATTTAAAATATTGCCTTCTGTGTGGCTGTTTATCAATTCTGAGAGATGGCGAGTCGTCGGCTTCTGCCCCCGTGCCGCTAGTGCTGGGGTGTTCGGGGATAAACCTGAGCGCTCTTTTTCCCATGTTTGGGTCCTTCGAGGGAGGCGCTCAGCACAACGAACAAGGCAATCAGACTATAATGCGTGAACACTCTCACTTATCCATAGAATTCTATAATTTTAAATTTTAGCGAAGCCCCTAGTATTCGGAAGACCGAGTTCGGGGCGCTATCCACGCCTTGGCTGGACAGAGCCGACTCCTCGCTCTAAGCGGCATAAGTCTTTAGGGAATAGAAAAACCTCTCGAACAGCGACCAGCTCTCGCTTCATCATGACAGTCAGTTTTAGCTTTCTCTACTGAGGTGCTCAACCCATCTCAACTGGGGCACAATCGCAGTAGTTCTCCTAGTGCTACCTTAGCCGACATAGCGGAACGTAAGGCACCAAAACATAGGAGCGGGGCAAACCCAACTATTGACCCAAGACATGATTCGGAGCCGATGCATATAATGATATAAGTTCGGGGTGCCGCACTTGTTAAAGTGTTCAGACTTCTCACACCATATTGAGGGGTACTAAAGTGTAACACCCTCGATGCGACTATAGCTCCCACGTGTTGAGGCACGACTTAGAGACATAATCGCATTGAAGGCATATGTCGCAAGTTAGGCAATCTTCACAAACATCCCATGTAATATGAATAATAAAAGGGAGATAACATAGTTGGCTTACACTCGCCACGTCAATCAAGTACATAAATAACATTACATCATCCAAACACTGATGGCCCGACTACGGCGCCAAAATAAAAGAGAACCCAACATGCGACACGGTCCCAATCACCCCCAACTGGGCACCACTACTGATCATCGGGAAAGGAAACGTAGTATCGTTGAGAGTCTTCGTCGAACTCCCACTTGAGCTCATACGCGTCTCCTAGAGCGGAATCATCAGGCCCTGCATCTGGTGTGATAGTAATCTGTGAGCCACGGGGACTCAGCAATCTCGCACCCTCGCGATCAAGACTATTCAAGCTTATAGGTATGACAAGGTAAAATATGAGTGGAGCTGCAGCAAGCGACTAGCAAGTATGGTGGCTAACTTATTCGCAAAAGAGAGCGAGAAGAGGAGGCAAAGCACGAGCGAGAAGCTAGAGAACAACCTGCGCAAACATTACTCCAACACCGTGTCCACTTCCCGGACTCCGCCGGAAAGAGGCCATCACGGTTACTCACTCGGTTGATTCATTTTAATTAAGTTAAGGTTCAAGTTATCTACAACCGGACATTAACAAATTCCCATCTGCCCATAACCGCGGGCACGGCTTTCGAAAGATTAATCCCTGCAGGGGAGTCCCAACTTAGCCCATGACAAGCTCTCACGGTCAACGAAGGAATAGACCTCCTCCCAAGACGTTCCGATCAGACTCGGTATCTCAGTAACTCAAGACACTTCGACAGGTTAAAACAAGACCAGCAACACCGCCCGAATGTGCCGACCAATCCCGATAGGAGCTGCACATATCTCTTTCTCAGGGCACACTCAGATGAGACCTCCTACGAGTAAAACCAACCCTCAAGTTGCCCCGAGGTGGCCCCGCAATCTACTCGGTCGGACCAACACTCAGAGGAGCACTGGCCCGGGGGGGGGGGTTAAAATAAGATGACCCTTGAGTCTGCAGAACCCAAGGGAAAGAAAAGGGTAGGTGGAAAATGGTAAGACCAATGTTGGGCATTGCTGGAAAAGCTTTAATCAAGGCGAAGTATCAAGGGGTTCCCATTATAACCCAACCGCGTAAGGAACGCAAAATTCAGGAATATAACACCGATATGACGGAAACTAGGGCGGCAAGAGTGGAACAAAACACTAGGCGAGAGGCCGAGCCTTCCACCCTTTACCAAGTATATAGATGCATTAAGATAACATGGCAATATAATGATATCCCAACAAGTAAATAAAAGATGTTCCAACAAGGAACGACCTCCAATCTTCACCTGCAACTAGCAACGCTATAAGAGGGGCTGAGCAAAGCGGTAACATAGCCAATCAACGGTTTGCTAGGACAAAGGTGGGTTAGAGGTTTGACATGGCAATTTAGGAGGCTTTGAAGCAAGTGGTAGGCATCATAGCAATGGCATAGCAAAAGAGCGAGTAAACTAGCATAGCAAAGATAGTAGTGATTTCGAGGGTATGATCATCTTGCCTACACAGTTGTCAGAGCTGACTGCATCCTTAAGAGCAAACTCAACGGGCTCCTCGTTAGCGAACTCGTCTCCCGGCTCTACCCGAACAAGACAAACAAGCAACAACGATACAATCAACCACGTGCAAACTCAATCAACACGATGCAAAGATGATATGCTATGCGGGATGCGATGCGGGATGCAAAATGCAAAATATGACAGGAAATGCATGAACCTGGCCTCAACTTGGAATTCCAAGGGTGCCAGTGGAAAGATGAGATGAAATCGCTTGAAAACGATATGAAGAACGCCGGAATCGGAGTTACGGTTTGGAAATGGCAGGCGATTCAAAAATGACACCGGTCTGTAATTTACAGCAAGTAGGCATCTAAATGCAATGAGATGAACATGCTACAACACCCAAACATGACAATAAAATACATGGAAGCGATGCACACAAGATGCTTAACAAAAGTCTAGCAATGAGCTACGGCCAATTCATCCATTAACAGGTTCAAACAAGCATGGCAAAAACGCAAATGGTAAAACAGATCTCAGACTTAGTGAAATCAACACTTGTCTGGAATTTCAGGTCATATAGCCCTCTTTGGAGCAACAAAACAACATGCTACAGGACCTGAACATGACAAAGAAAGACATGGCATGGAGCTACTCAACAAGCTTAACAAAAGTCCCTTAGTGACCTTGAGCCAAAAGGGATCACAAAATATAGTAACAAGCACACGAACATAGCAAAAACATAATCAGTTCTCAGACTTAGTGAAAACTGGGACATGTTGAAACATAACTCACGAAGGCATGTTTACGAGCTCGATGCACTCACTACGGTGCAAGTCATGGCAATACAAGCATACACCCATAAAGAAGGCACAAAATACAAGCTATACATGGCAAGAACAATAGCATAGCATGCATGGATCAACTACAATAACACCGGCAAAATTGCAAACAAGTTGACGATCTGCCCAGATTCGCAACGAAGCAAAAGTAGAGCTCGATTGACTCAATCTAGGGTGCTCCATAATTGCAAACAAAGACATGGATGGATAGAGCATAACAAGATTAACAAAACTCCCTTACTTATCATCCCCAAAAGAGGCACAGATCACTAGGAAACAACATGAACATATGGCATCATGAACTAAACAATCCCAGGACAGTGAAATCACTAAGTCTCCGAAAACAGAATTAGCAAGTGCACCACTTTGCAAGCTTGCACAAGTCACCACACACATCCTAAAAATACATGGGTTGCACCTCTGGATAGATGACAAAAGCCTTAACAAAACATATGAAGAACTCACGGGCATAGCATGCACACATTAATCATGGCAAAAATGACAAAAGTGCTAAATGAAGTAACAGATCTGACAATTAACTCAAGTAGCCCTCTTCTAACAACATTTTGGGCATCAAAATGAGCTCAAATGAAAATGATGCAATGGAATGAAATGATGTACTCTTTGGGATGAACATTTTGATATGCTATATGCATGAATCGGAGCTACGGATGCAAAGTTACGGAGCCGCAAACAGAGGCACTTGGATCTGCAGATTTCAGGACTTGGACGAAATTTATACCCTGCAAAAGTCAACGGGACGAGGATATCCCGGGACGGAGGGATCCGGGCGGTGGGGCTGCGTTTGGATCGCTGAACCGGTGGATCTGATCCACCCGACCAGATCGGACCCGGCCGGAGCTCCGGCGAGGCGAGGCGGCGGCGGACGGCGGGCGGTGCGGGCGGCGCCGGCGACGCGGTGGCGGAGGCCGGCAACCGGCAAGGCGGCGGGGAGAGCGGGCCGGCTCGGGCGGCGCGAACGGCGGCGGCGGCGGCGGCGGCTGGCGTCGGGCGCGGGCGGCGGTGCGTGGAGGCGGCTCCACCAGGCGGCGAGGCGAGGCGAGATGGGCCCCGGGGGCCGGCCTTGGGCTCCCGGGCCGGCGGGGATGTGGGGCGGCGGCGCGGCCAACGGGGCGGCGACACGTGGCGGCGGCGCGGTAAGTCGGACGTGTCCGGCGCCGTCGGACGTGTCCGGTGGCGGCAGATCTGAGATTTTAGGGTTTCGGGGGAGGAGACCCGGGATTTGGAATGGGGGGTGTTTAAATAGGCATAGAGGGAGCTAGGAGAGTCCAAATGAGTTGCGGTTTTCGGCCACGCAATCGTGATCGAACGCTCTAGGACATTGAGCAGAGTTTGGTGGGTTTTGGTCCAAATTGGAGGGGTGTTGGGCTGCAACACACACAAGGCCTTTTCGGTCCCTCGGTTAACCGTTGGAGTATCAAACAAAGTCCAAATGACATGAAACTTGACAGGCGGTCTACCTGTAGTAAACCAAGGCCGCATGACAAGTCTCGGTCCAATCCGGAAATGTTTAATCCCCACACACGTAAGAAAGATAGAAATGACCACCGGAGGAGAACGAAGCGCCGGAATGCAAAACGGGCAACGGGGAAAAGCTCGAATGCATGAGATGAACACGTATGCGAATGCAATGCACATGATGACATGATATGAGATGCATGACAACGAGAACAACACACGGAGACAAAAACCCGAACCCGAGGAAAAATAAATATAACTTAACGCCGGAAACGGCAAGAGTAGGAGTACAAATAGGGAAAGTTACATCCGGGGTGTTACATAAAGCCCCTGGCGTATTTTGGCCGTACCAAAGTGTACGGGTGCAACATGTCGTTAAGGAACATATATTTGTAAAAAAAGAGTAATGCAATAATAGACAAGAGCTATGCATTGTTTATTAAAAAGGATTGCGATCAAAGCAGAACGATACAAATAATGCGATAAGCAAAAGGTTGGACTATTTAACATGTCCGTTCTAGGGGCAGGCTACGGAATGGTATGCGAAACAGGTGTACTGCTCGTGATAGAGACCACCTGGGAGTTCCGTAATGCAGCATGGCTTGTCTGCTTCCCTGGTTCTTGCATCATTTGTGCGGCAATTGAACTGCCGAACAGGCCTTCCGAAGAATGGAGTCCTGAAAGTAAGAGAAAATTAAAAAATTGGCAGCCCCTGGTGCGGTTTAAGCCGTGTTTCGGGCGTGCCGTGATGGTGCCCCTCCCCCTGTACCCATGGTATTTCTAGAGCGTAGTTATGTACGCGAAGCACTGGTGTCGCATTTTTGCGAGGGCTGGGGTTGGGGCCGCATTGCTACGCCTGCTCGAAACGTGCCAGGCGGTCTTGTTGTAGGTTACTCCGTGCGTGCTTGACGGTGTCCGGACGTTTAATGGCCGGAATGGAGAACTGCCTGGAGAGGCTGCTTTGTACTTCCGCTGCAAGGGCCGCCATGTGCTCCTCCGTTCGGAGGGAGCGTTCGGTGTTTGCATTGACCGTAATTACTCCTCGAGGGCCTGGCATCTTGAGCTTAAGCTATGCGTAGTGCAGTACCGCGTTGAACTTGGCGAATGCGGTTCGCCCAAGCAGTGCGTGATAGCCACTGCGGAATGGGACTATGTCGAAGATTAACTCCTCGCTTCGGAAATTATCCGGAGATCCGAGGACCACTTCAAGTGTGACTGAGCCTGTACAGTTGGCCTCTACACTTGGTATTACGCCTTTAAAGGTCATTTTGGTGGGCTTAATCCTCGACGGATCTATGCCCATTTTCCGCACTGTATCCTGGTAAAGCAGGTTCAGGCTGTTGCCGCTGTCCATAAGGACTCTGGTGAGATGAAATCCGTCAATAATTGGGTCTAGAACCAATGCGGTGAATCCGCCATGACGGGTGCTAGTGGGATGGTCCCTTCGATCAAAGGTGATCGGGCAGGAGGACCATGGGTTGAACTTTGGGGCGACTGGCTCTACCGCGTATACGTCCCTTAACGCGCGCTTCCGCTCCTTCTTGGGGATGTGGGTTGCGTATATCATGTTCACCGTCCACACTTGTGGGGGAAAACCTTTCTGTCCACTATTGTTCGGCGGCTGGGGCTCTTCGTCGTCATCGCTATGCAGCCCCTCATCTTTATTTTCGGCATTTAACTTGCCTGCCTGCTTGAACACCCAACAATCCCTATTGGTGTGATTGGCCGGCTTTTCGCGGGTGCCATGTATCTGGCACAAGCGGTCGAGTATTCGGTCCAAACTGGACGGGCTCCTAGGATTTCTTTTGAATGGCTTTTTCCGCTGACTGGATTTATAGCCTCTGAATCTGGCATTAACTGCTGTATCCTCAGCATTGTCGTCGTTAATGCGGCGCTTCTGCTTGTTGTGATGCGACCTGCCACTACTGTCCCTGGTATCCGAATTACCAGGGTTCTTGGTCATATTGTTGCTACGAGCAAGCCAGTTGTCTTCTCCCGCGCAAAAGCGGGTCATGAGTGTCGTGGGTGCTGCCATAGATTTCAGCTTTTCCTGTCCAAGGTGCCTGGTGAGCCACTCGTCACGGATATTGTGCTTGAAGGCTGCTAGGGCCTCTGCGTCCGGACAATCGACTATTTGATTTTTCTTTGTTAGGAACCGTGTCTAGAATTGCCTGGCCGATTCCTTTGGCTGCTGAATTATGTGGCTTAGGTCATCGGCGTCTGGTGGTCGCACATAAGTGCCCTGGAAATTGTCGAGGAATGCAGCTTCCAGGTCCTCCCAACAACTGATTGATCCTGCTGGCAAGTTGTTAAGCCAATGCCGAGCTGGTCCTTTAAGCTTGAGTGGAAGGTATTTGATGGCGCGGAGATCATCACCGCGGGCCATGTGGATATGAAGGAGATAATCCTCGATCCATACTGCGGGATCTGTTGTGCCATCATATGATTCGATGTTTATGGGTTTGAAACCCTCGGGGATTTGATGATCCATTTCTTCGTCTGTGAAGCATAGTGGGTGTGCGGCGCCTCTGTACTGGGCTATATCACGACGTAGCTCCAATGAGCTTTGTCTACTGTGTTCGGCCCTACCGGATTTGTGTCCGGCGTGACGGTTACCGTCTCGAGTCGTGGGGCACCCACGCGATCCGTAGATCGATCATGTTTGCCTTGCCTTGTCCTCCAACATATCTCGCAGGTCTGGCGCATTTTCCCGTGCCTTGGTACGGGGTGCGGCTTGAGTGGAGGGCCGAGAGGCCTCTCTGTCACGGCCACGAGGTGGCCGGTCGGCCGTATCAAGTGCTGGTGATGTAGGTTTAAGTGCTTCCTCCTCTAATCGGGGTAGCAACCTATGCTTTGGGTAGATCTTGGAGGGGCGTTCGAGTTTATGCTCTTCGGCCGCAAGGACTTCAGTCCATCTGTCGACTAGCAAATCTTGATCAGCTCTAAGTTGTTGCCGTTTTTTCTTGAGGCTTCTTGCCGTGGCCATAAGCCTGCGTTGAAAACGCTCTTGCCCGACGGGATCCTCTGGCACGACGAATTCGTCGTCGTCGAGGCTTGCCTCGTCTTCGGAGGGAGGCATATAATTATCGTCCTCGACCTCTCTGTCTGCCGCTCTCTCTTGAGGGCTGGCTTCTCCATCCTCCTGTGTTGAATCTTGCTGGAGGGGGTTTTCTTCGGCACTCTCCAGAGTATTATTATCTCCCGTGCTGGAATCACCGTATTTGCTTTGGCAGGATTTTGAGCGGCACCGCTGACGCCGGCGCTTAGGCTGTTTCTTGGAGGGGTCATCCTCCGCTGTTCCATCGCCATCTCCTTCTTTTGGGGTGTCCACCATGTATATGTCATATGACGAGGTGGCTTTCCAGGGCCCAATAGGCGCTGGTTCTTCATCGTCTATTGCATCAGCGTCCATACCGTCGATGTCTTCAGAGTCGAAGTCGAGCATGTTGGTTAAATCGTCGACAGTAGCTACAAAGTGGGTGGTGGGTGGGCTTTGAATTTCTTCATCGTCCGTATCCCAACCTTGCTGACCGTAGTCCGGTCAGGGCTCTCCTGATAAAGAGAGAGACTTTAGTGTCTTCAGAATATCGCCGAAAGGCGAGTGCTGAAAGATGTCCGCGGCAGTAAAGTCCATTATCGGCGCCCAATCGGATTCGATCGGCAGGGTGTGGAGGGTTCGGAGTCCGGAGAGGAGTCCGGCTCCTTGGAGTCACGAGTCCTGCGGAGTGCGGGGCTGGTGTTCGGCTCGATCGCCGTTGGGATCGCAGCCCCCGAGGCGGCGTCCAACCACCTATCCTTGATCGGCGTAGTTGGCTCCGAATTAAGGGTCGAAGCCGATGCAGGTGCGGCCTCCAGGGCACTGTTCGGCGGCAGAGCTAGATCATGCTCGTCGTGACAGTGCGGCGCGCTCGGCAGTGGCTCGAATCCATCGAAGATCAAGTCCCCGCGGATGTCAGCCGTGTAGTTTAAACTTCCAAATCTGACCTGACGGCCAGGGGCATAGCTTTCGATCTGCTCCAGATGGCCAAGTGAATTGGCCCGCAGTGCGAAGCCACCGAAGACGAAGATCTGTCCGGGGAGGAAGGTCTCACCCTGGACTGCATCACTATTGATGATCGTAGGAGCCATCAAGCCCAACGGCGACGACACAGAGGAACTCTCAATGAAAGCACCAATGTCGGTGTCAAAACCGGCGGATCTCGGGTAGGGGGTCCCGAACTGTGCGTCTAGGCCGGATGGTAACAGGAGGCAAGGGACACGAAGTTTTACCCAGGTTCGGGCCCTCTTGATGGAGGTAAAACCCTACGTCCTGCTTGATTAATATTGATGATATGGGTAGTACAAGAGTAGATCTACCATGAGATCGGAGAGGCTAAACCCTAGAAGCTAGCCTATGGTATGATTGTTGTTCTGTATGTTGTCCTATGGACTAAAACCCTCCGGTTTATATAGACACCGGAGAGGGTTAGGGTTACACAAAGTCTGTTACAATGGTAGGAGATCTACATATCCGTATCGCCAAGCTTGCCTTCCACGCCAAGGAAAGTCCCTTCCGGACATGGGACGAAGTCTTCAATCTTGTATCTTCATAGTCCAAGAGTCCGGCTGAAGGTATAGTCCGGCCATCCGGACACCCCCTAATCCAGGACTCCCTCAGGCGTGTAACCCGTAGATATGTTAGGTGTGGTGTTGATGCTCCATAACACAGAAGGTAACTCCTCCACCCAACAACCCAGTGTCCGCTTTAAAGGAACCATAAGCCAAGGTTTAATACCTCTCAAAATTTCTTGATTTGCCCTCTCAGCTTGTCCTTTAGACTGGGGGTGAGCCACTGATGCTACATCAAGCCGGATGTGCTCACGTTGGCAAAATTCCTCCATCTCACCCTTTGACAGATTAGTACCATTCTTAGTGATAATACTATGTGGAAAACCAAACCGGAATATCACCTTTTTGATGAATTGAACCGCCGTGGCTACATCACACTTACTAACTGGCTCTGCTTCCACCCACTTGGTGAACTTGTCAACTGCCACCAATAGTTGGGTCTTTTTGTCCTTGGATCTCTTAAAGGGTCCAACCATATCAAGCCCCCAAGTCACAAACGGCCAAGTTATTGGAATCATCCTCAACTCCTGAGCTAGAACATGAGCACGACATGCAAATTTTTGACAACCGTCGCACCTCTTGACTAAATCCTCGGCATCAACATGAGCTGTTAACCAATAGAAACCGTGATGAAAAGCCTTGTCCACCAAAGATTTTGAACCGGCGTGGTGACCACAATCCCCTTCGTGGATTTCTCGCAAAATCTCACAACCCTCTTGAGGAGAGACACAACACTGAATTGCTCATGTGACGCTGTAACGATGTAACTCCCCATTGATTATGGTCATTGACTTAGAACGCCGGATTATCTGCCGGGCCGAGGTTTCATCCTCCGGTAATTCGCCCCGGTTCATTTAAGCTAGGTATGGGATCGTCCAATCCGGTATGACATCCAAAGCTGCCACCAATTGGGCCTCCGGATCAGGAATAGCCAACTCCTCCTCTGTTGGTACCTTGACCGACGGATTATGTAGTATGTCTAGGAAGACATTTGGTGGGACCGGTTTACTCTGAGAGCCAAAGTGGCTTAAAGCGTCCGCCGCTTCATTCTTTCGGCGGTCTATATGGTCAACTTGAAAACCCTGGAAATGACCAGCCACTATGTCCACCTCTCGTCGATATGCAGCCATGAGTGGGTCTTTAGAATCCCAAGTGCCAGATACCTGTTGAGCCGCCAGATCCGAGTCACCGAAGCACTTAACCCGGCTTAAGTTCATCTCCTTAGCCATTCGAAGACCGTGGAGCAAGGCCTCGTACTCAACTGCATTGTTAGTACAAGGGAACATTAAGCGGAGGACATAACAAATTTTTTCACCTCGTGGGGAAGTTAAGATGACTCTAGCCCCCGAGCCCTCCAACTGTCTAGATCCATCAAAGTGAATAGTCCAATATGTGTTATCTGGCTTTTCCTCTGGTGCCTACAACTATGTCCAATCATTGATGAAGTCCACGAGTCTTGGGATTTGATCACTGTGCGAGGTGTATATTTGAGCCCGTGAGGTCCAAGCTCAATAGCCCACTTGGCAACCCGACCAGTTGCTTCTCTGTTTTGGATGATATCTCCCAGGGGGGGGGGGCTGAACTTACCACCGTGATAGGATGAGCCTGAAAATAGTGTTTGAGCTTCCGGCTTGCCATAAACACCCCATACACCAGCTTCTGCCAATGCGGATATCTCTGCTTTGACTCGATAAGCACCTCACTGATATAATAAACCGGCCGTTGAACCGGATATTCCTTTCCAGCCTCCTTGCGCTCCACCACAATAGCCACACTAACTGCCCGGGCATTAGCAGCCACATACATCAGTAAAGGCTCTTTATCGATTGGAGCTGCAAGGACAGGTGGTTCAGCTAACTGCCTCTTCAAATCCTCAAACGCTTTATCGGCCACATCACTCCAGACAAAATCATCTGTCTTTTTTAACATCTGATATAGAGGGATAGCCTTCTCCCCAAACGCTGAACATCATTGATACATGCCGGTTTAGCCAGAGAGGTGATAGCTGTGATCTTTTCCGGATTAGCCTCAATGCCCCTGTTAGACACCAGAAAACCCAAGAGTTTGCCTGCCGGAACACCAAAGACACATTTGTCTGGATTAAGCATCATCTTATAAACCCGGAGATTATCAAATGTTTCTCTTAAGTCAGCTATCAATGTTTCCTCCTTCCTGGACTTTACCACAATATCATCCACATATGCGTGAACATTGCGCCCAATCTGTTTATGAAGACAATTCTCAACACAACGTTGATAAGTCGCCTGGGCACTCTTGAGCCCCAAGGGCATGGAGACATAACAGAAGGCTCCAAAGGGAGTTATAAAAGCTATTTTCTCCTAGTCCTTAACTGCCATTTTGATCTGATGATAACCGGAATAAGCATCCAGAAAACACAAATGGTCGCAACCCTCCATAGCATCAATAATCTGATCAATACGAGGGAGGGCAAAGGGATCTGCTGGGCAAGCTTTGTTCAAATCTGTGTAGTCCACACACATGCGCCAAGTGTTGTTTTACTTAAGAACCAACACCGGATTAGCCAACCACTCAGGGTGAAAAACCTCCACAATAAATCCTGCGGCCAATAGCCGAGCTACCTCCTCACCGATAGCTTTGCGCCTTTCTTCGTTGAAGCGACGGAGAAACTATCTGACCGGATTAAACTTAGGATCTATATTAAGTGTGCTCAGTGAGTTCCCTCGGGACACCTGGCATGTCAGAAGGCCTCCATGCAAAAATGTCCCAGTTCTCATGGATGAACTCGATGAGCGCGCTTTCCTATTTGGGATCCAAGTTAGCGCTGATGCTGAACTGCTTAGATGAATCGCCAGGAACAAAATCAACCATCTTAGTATCGGTGGCCGATTTAAACTTCAACGTGGGGTCATGCTCCGTAGTTGGCTTTTTCAAGGAAGTCATGTCTGCCGGATCAACCTTGTCCTTATAAAACATCAACTCCTCTGTGGTACAAGCCGATTCAGCGTAAGCCGCATCACCTTCTTCACATTCCAGAGCAATCTTCATGCTCCCATGTACTGTGATTGTCCCCCTTATGACCTGGCATCTTAAGCTGCAGGTAAACATAACATGGCTGTGCCATGAACTTGGCATAAGCTGGTCGCCCAAACAGGGCATGATATGGACTCTTGATTTTCACCACCTCAAAAGTCAATGTTTCTGACCTTGAATCATGATCATCCCCAAAGGCCACTTCTAGAGCTATCTTGCCCACTGGATATGCAGACTTACCGGGCACCACACCATGAAAAACTGTGTTTGATGGTTTAAGATTCTTATCGGTCAAACCCATACGGCGGAAGGTATCATAGTAGAGAATATTGATGCTGCTTCCCCCATCCATGAGCACCTTGGTGAACTTATACCCCCAACCTGGGGTGCCACCACTAAGGCCAGATGACCTGGATTATCAACCCGAGGCAGGTGATCCTCTCTACTCCATAAAATGGGTTGCTCAGACCAGCGTAGATACTAAGGTACCGCCGGTTCAATGGAGTTCACGGCCCTCTTGTGAAGCTTTTGATCACGCTTGCACAAGCTAGTGGTGAAGACATGATACTGCCCACTATTCAACTGCTTCGGGTTGCTCTGATAACCCGACTGCTGCTGCTGCTGATTCCCCTAATGGTTATAACCTCCCTGGTTGCCCTGGTTCCCTTGATTGTTATGGCCGGTTTGGTTACCTTGAAATCCTGAACCGGAGCTACCGCCTCCGTAACCAGGCCCGTGAAAACCACCCCCTGAACCGTCGGGCGGGCCATTGTCATATTGGAACATATTGGAGTTCTTGAAATCTCGCATGATATAAAAATCCTTCCAAAGGTGTGACGCCAGTTTCTCCTTTGATCCGTGCTTTGGGCAAGGCTGACTTAACAGGCGCTCCAGATTGGGGCCTAATCCTCCGCTCCTCTAGGGCTGTTTGCCTTTACGACGCTGACTGTTGTCCTGAGCATTGGTGTTAGCCACAAAGTCCAAACTATTGTCGGCCTTGCGCTTACCATTATTCCCATGACCTGTCGGGTTATGTTGTTGTCCCTTGGTGTTGCCGTTCTTCTTCCCTTTCCCAGGTTTATCCTCCTCTAAGTCAGGGTCTTTGGTATTATCTGAATTGGCATATTTAACCAAAGCGGCCATAAGCGTTGACATATCATTGCAGTGACGTTTGAGCCTTCCTACCTTCTATTTGAGAGGCAGAAACCAGCAATTGCTTTCCAACGTTGACACTGCAGTATCTGCGTTGATGCGGTCCGACGAGTGAAGAATAGCTAAGACCCGCTTCACCCAATGGGTTGTAGACTCCATCCTCTTGAACACAAGCAGCCAGGTCCACAATTGACATAGGTTGCTTAAGTATCCTTGAAATTCTGGATAAACCGGTGTTTTAATTCGGCCCATGATCCGACGGAATTG
Source organism: Triticum aestivum (assembly GCF_018294505.1). Classification (NCBI taxonomy): domain Eukaryota; kingdom Viridiplantae; phylum Streptophyta; class Magnoliopsida; order Poales; family Poaceae; genus Triticum; species Triticum aestivum. The sequence continues at coordinate 355,635,001 of NC_057794.1, forward strand.
GGCGGCAAGCTCTTTAACCAAGTACGAGTTGTCCCCTCCAACATCATGGTGAAGTATTTAGCACACACCACTTCGTCCACATCTAACATCTCCATCGCCATCTCATAACTTTCCACCCATGCCTCTGGTTGTAAATCGGCGGTGTAATTGGGCACCTTACGAGGCCCCGTGAAATCCTTGGGTAGTCGTATATTACGTAAAGCGGGGATAAGACATGGTACCCCTAAAGAGCTGAAGACCACGCTGGGCTCCGCTGAAGCGGTAGGGCGAACCAGAGTATGCTGAAGGCCAGCATGCAAAGCTGCTAACTCGGCTTCCCGACGTGCACGGCCATGATCCACCACATCTTGCGCATTAGCACCGCCACCTACCGGGTTGTGCCTTCACGACGAGTTACGATGACGTGCACTACTTGACACGGCCGGTTCATCCTCCACGTGCCTGCTATAGCTTCGACTCGGACGGGGGGGGGTGGAATGAATCCTCTCGCGGCTATGCGAATAAGCTTGCTGCTGGTTTAAAGCTGTTTGAAGGAGCTCTCTGGCCCGTCGTGTCTCAATCGCCACCGGTGACTCATCATCCACCGGGAGGGCTACCAACCATGAAGCGGTGGCCACAATGTTATCCAACGGGTTGGAGTAGTGCCCTGGGGGCGTCGGAACATACTGTGGCACAACGTTGTTCTGACGGGGCGGGTCCATTGCTCATGGGTGAACCGGCGCTCCTGTCCCCGGTGCCTCTGTCTGGTTTACCACTGGCTGGTTACTGGTTCCAGCTCCTGGCGTATTGAAGAGATTTCTTGGCTCATAATCCGGCGGGAGGTGCGACCGGTATCTCCTTCTCATAACCTCATCTGAGGCGTTCTGATCCATCCTAAGCCGGTAGGCCTGAGCTTCCAACTCGGCCCATTCTGTAGCCATCCCGGCGTTCTCTACCGCCAGGCCCGCTTTAGCTTGAACTATCTAATCTTTTACCTTCGCAATCTCTGCATTGTGCTGATCTCGGGCTGCGGCGAACACTTCTGGTGCCATCAATGTTGCCAAAGCGTCGAACAAGTCAGACAGTACTTGAGCCGGAGGCGGCGCTGAGCCCCCTGCTCCCGCCAGCGTTGCTGTTGCTGAATCAGAAAGCATTGCCGTGGCGGTGGACGAATGATGCGCTGATTGTGTGCCGGCCATGAAGATAGCGACCCGGTTTGGCAGATCAAGGGGGTCCAGAATACTGTTGCCATCGGAACCTCCGCTGATCCGACCGTCCTGCAACTAATACAGCGACTCAGTTTCTCCAGTTGAAGACTCGTCATCAGAACAGACGACGGTTTCTCCATCAGACACCGGTCCATCCTCATATTCTGCCCCATGGATAGCACCCATGAAGACATGCCTCACTGCGGGCTGAACCAGGGAAGGGCTTGCACGCTGAGCCATCTCGATGATGTCGGTGCAGGTGTCTGGCTCAGGCCCCGGTTCGCCAATCTTGCTGATGAAGATGTGGATCCCACCAGAGGGGACCCGGTATCCGTATTCGATTGAACCGGCCTTAGGACCCCATCTCGCGTAGTCGATGTAGAGTTTGCCGTGACGACTCTTCGTCATCCGGCCCACGGCGTAACCCTTGAGTCCATCAAAGCTTCCCTTTAAGAACTCGAAACCATCGTGTGATAGCCCCACGGTGGGCACCAACTGTCGTGGGTTTTTCACGACAGATGTCCTCGTGAAAGGACTTAGTCGTGGAGCCATCGCTACGGGTTAGCTTAAAGGGTTTAAACCGGACAAGGGGCACAAGGGATTTTATACTAGTTCGGCCCCTTCGATGAAGGTAAAAGCCTACGTCTAGTTGTGATTGGTATTGCTAGGGTTTCGATGACCAGGGAGCGAATCCGCTTTGCCTGGCTCTCGAGTTGTTGTCTGTTGTCCTCAAACCGCGGTCGGGTCGTCCCTTTATATACACAGGCTGATGCCCGCCGGTTTACAGAGTCCCGAGACCGGATCATAGATGTGTCTAGCTCGGTCTCTATTCCTCTAACTTACAATACAAGTTACATGACAGAGTCAGTTTACATCTACATGCTTTAACTCGCCTTTGGGGCTTGGGCCTTCGTAAAGCGCCGACGTCTTCATGTCTTCATGGGATTCTATCTTTATGGAGCTAAACCGGCCATATTGATCTGGTTTATCTCCAGTACTCATATCCCCAACACCTCGCATTCTCATAGGCTTGGGTTCTCCATTCATCAGGTGGGATAATATTAAATAACCTCTTCTCACCGGCAAGTTTGAAATCATAATTGAGCTCTTTAATAGCCCAATATGCCTTATGTTCTAATTCAAGAGGCAAGTGACATGCTTTTCCATAAACCATTTTATACGGAGACATACCCATAAGATTCTTATAAGCAGTTCTATAAGCCCATAATGCACCATCAAGTTTCTTAGACCAATTCTTTCTAGATCTATTAACAGTCTTTTAAAATATCAATTTAATCTCTCTATTGCACAATTCTACTTGACCACTAGACTGAGGATGATATGGAGATGCAATTCTATGGTTAACATCATACTTAGCAAGCATTTTACAGGAAGCACCATGAATAAAATGTGAACCACCATCAGTCATTAAATATCTAAGGACTCCAAACCTCAGAAAAATAACTTCTTTAAGCATCTTAATAGAAGTGTTATGATCAGCACTACTAGTTGGAATAGCTTGTACACACTTAGTAACGTAATCGACAGCGATTAAAATATGTGTATACCCATTAGAGGAAGGAAGATGTCCCATATAATCAAATCCCCAAACATCAAATGGTTCAATAACAAGTGAATAATTCATAGGCATTTCCTGACGTCTACTAATAATGCCAATTCTTTGACATTCATCACAAGACAAGACAAACTTACGAGCATCGTTGAAGAGAGTAGGCCAATAAAAACCAGATTGCAATACCTTATGTGCAGTTCTATCTCCATCGTGGTGTCCTCCGTAAGACTAGAAGTGGTACTTGAGTAGGATATGTACCTGTTCACGCTCAGGTACCCAATGTCTAATAACACCATCTACTCCTTCTTTGTAAAGGTGTGGGTCATCCCAAAAGTAATGTCTTAAATCATAGAAAAACTTTTTCTTTTGCTGGTATGTGAAACTAGGTGGTATAAATTTAGCAACAATGTAATTAGCATAATAAGCATACCATGGAGTACTATGAGAAACATTTATGGCAGCTAATTGTTCATCAGGAAAACTATCATCAATAGGCAGTGGGTCATCAAGAACATTTTCTAACCTAGACAAGTTGTCAGCAACGGGGTTCTCAGCTCCCTTTCTATCAATAATATGCAAATCAAATTCTTGTAACAAGAGAACCCATCTAATAGGTCTAGGTTTAGCATCTTTCTTTTCCATAAGATATTTAATAGAAGCATGATCAGTGTGAACAGTTACTTCGAAATCAACAATATAAGATCTGAACTTATCACAAGCAAAAACAACTGCTAAAAATTCTTTTTCAGTAGAAGCATAATTTCTCTGGGCACTGTCTAGAGTTTTACTAGCATAATGAATAACATTCAATTTCTTATAAACTCTTTGTCCTAGAACAACACCTACATCATAATCACTAGCATTGCACATAATTTCAAAGGGTAAATCCCAATCAGGTGGCTGAACAATAGGAGCAGAAATCAAGGCTTTCTTAAGTATTTCAAATGCTTCTACACAATTATCATCAAAAACAAAAGGAACATCTTTTTGCAAAAGATTAGTGAAAGGCCTAGAAATTTTAGAGAAGTCTTTAATATACCTCCTATAAAAACTAGCATGACCAAGGAAACTTCTTATACCTTTGATATCTTTAGGACACAACATATTTTCAATAGCATCTACTTTAGCTTTATCTACTTCGATACCTCTTTCAGAAATTTTATGCCCCAAGACAATACCTTCATTAGGCATAAAGTGGCACTTCTCCCAATTCAAGACAAGATTACTTTCTTCACATCTCTACAAAACTCGATCAAGGTTACTTAAGCAATCATTAAAAGAAGTTTCATAAACGGAGAAATCATCCATGAAAACCTCAACAATCTTTTCACAAAAGTCAGAGAATATAGCAATCATACATCTTTGAAAGGTAGCAGGTGCATTGCATAAACCAAAAGGCATACGTCTATAAGCAAAGGTACCGAAAGGGCAAGTAAAAGTGGTCTTCTCCTGATCATCTTTTGAGACGGGTATTTGAGAAAAAATAGAATAACCATCTAGAAATAAAAAAATTGTATGTCTGGATAGTATTTCTAGCATTTGATCAATAAAAGGTAGAGGGTAATATTCTTTTCTAGTAGCTTTATTCAATTTACGGAATCAACTACCATTCTATAACCTGTAACAATTCTTGGTGGGATCAATTCATTCTTATCATTAAGAACTATAGTAATACCTCCTTCTTAGGGACATAATGAACAAGATTTACCCATTTACTATCAGCAATAGGATAAATTATACCTGCTTCCAGAAGCTTTAGTATTTCATTTCTTACCACTTCTTTCATCTTAGTATTTAACTGTCGTTGGTGATGAACAACTGGTTTAGCATCATTCTCCAATTTAATTTTGTGCTGACATAGAGTGGGACTAATGCCCTTCAGATCATCAAGAGTATATCCAATAGCAACATGGTGCTTCTTTGGAGTTTTCAATAATTTCTTCTCTTCATGCTCTGAAAGGTTAGCACAAATAATAACAGGATATATCTTCTTTTCATCAAGATAAGCATATTTCAAAGTATCAGGTAATTGTTTAAGCTCAAACAAAGGATCACCCTTGGGTGGAGGAGGATCTCCGAGGATTTCAACAGGCAAAATATGTTTCAAAATAGGCCCTTGATTAAAGAATACTTCATCTATTTCCCTTCTTTCATTCATAAACATATCATTTTCATAGTCTAGCAAATATTGTTCTAAAGGATCAGTAGGAGGCACGACAATAGAAGCAAGACCAATAATTTCATCCTTACTAGGCAATTCTTTATAATGGGGTTGTCTACAAAACTTAGAGAAATTAAAATAATGAGACATATCCCCTAAACCAACACTAACAATATCTTTCTCGCAATCTATCTTAGCACTAACAGTATTCAAGAAAGGTCTACCAAATATAATGGGACAAAAATTATCTTGTGGGGAAGCAAGAACAAGAAAATCAGCAGGGTATTTAATTTTCCCACACAATACTTCAACATCTCTAAAAATCCCAATTGGTGATATAGTATCTCCATTGGCAAGTTTAATAGTAATATCAATATCTTCTTTCTCAGCAGGTGCAATGTCATTCATAATTTATTTATATAAGAAATAAGGAATTGCACTCACACTAGCACCCACATCACATAAGCCATGATAACAATGATCTCCAATTTTAATAGAAACAACAGGCATGCCAACCACAGGTCTATGTTTATCTTTAGTATCAGGTTTAGCAATCCTAGCAGCTTCATCACAGAAATAAATAGCATGCCCTTCAATATTATCAACCAAGAGATCTTTAACCATAGCAATAGTAGGTTCAACTTTAATTTGTTTTGGGGGTGTAGGTGTTCTAGTAGAACTTTTACGAACCACCGTTGAAGCTTTAGCATGATCCTTTATTCTAACAGGAAAGGTGGTTTCTCAATATAAGCAGTAGGAACAATAGGATCAACATTACAAGTAATAGTTTCTTCTTCAATGTTAACAAGTTCTACTACTTTAACTTCAATGGGAGGATGGTATTTGAACCACTTCTCCTTAGGGAGATCAACATGAGTAGCAAAGGATTCATAGAAAGAAGCTACTATCTCAGAGTCAAGTCCATATTTAGTACTAAATCATGGAAAGCATCGGTATCCATAAAAGATTTAACACAATCAAACTTATGGTTTATACCTGACTCCTTACCTTCGCCGAGTTCCCAATATTTAGAGTTGCATTTAATTTTTCCAATAAATCCCATTTGAATTCAATATCCTTCTTCATAAAAGAACCTGTACAAGAAGTATCGAGCATGGATCGATCATTATGAGAAAGTCGAGCATAAAAGTTCTGAATAATAATTTCTTGTAACATCCCAAATTTTCAATTTGGAATGTTTATACAATTATTAGCTAAGCATCTATGCATTTTTATTGAACTGTGTGGAATTTGGAAATTTTCAGAGGCATTTGAGTTTTGTTTGAATTTGGGTTCAAATTGGTATTTGAAATTCATTTCAAAAATACCTTACAAATACTTGTACAAAAGTATGAGAGGAGCTAACATAACACTCCAAAATTTCAGGAGAAATTAATGCCAAAAAATTTGAACTCAAATTGAGTTTGATTTGGAATTTCCAAAAAAATGTTTTTTTATAAAGTTTGGTTTTTGCCTTTGGAAAAATGTTCATCCTTTAGAGTTTTTTTCCTGAGAATTTTGATATATATATATATGTCCTATATAAAAGTATATTTTATTCCTCTATTTTTTTCCTTCTCTCTATCTTATTTCAAAAAAAAGAAGACCTCAGGCACCAGCCAGGCCAACTGACCCAGCCAGCGCCGAGCCGTGGCCCACCCGCGAGCCAGGCGGCCTGCCCGAGCGCGTCCGCGCCCGAGACTGCTTCGTCCGCTCGATCTCACCCTCGGTCACCTGTTTCCTCCCTCCCTTCTCTCCATCACAGACACGCCGACCCCACATCGTCCTCAACCTCCCGCAGCGACCGCCCGTGTATCTCGCGCACCCGACGCCGGCCGCGTCCGTGCCTCACCTAAACCCTAGCCAAACCTTCCCGTCGCCCAAGAAAAATGTGACCTATTTATACCCCCTAGCTTCCCTCGACCGAACCCCCTAAAACCCATGTCCAATAACCTGCCATAGCCCACACCCTCCTCCTTTGGATCTCACCGCCGCCGCCGCCGCCGTTCATCTCCATGCCCCATGCCAGTGAGCATTCCCTCGACCTCTCCTTTCATATCCGCTTTGCCCCTGACCGTGACCACTCTTTTGACAAGGTTTCGACCTCCCCCTACCATCACAGGATCGAGTCCAAGCTAGCCCGACCGCCAGAGTTTGCGAGGACCGCCCAGAGCATCGCCGCCTCGTCACATCGCCTTCGACCGCCATCGACACCCCCTCGACTTCCCCTCAATCCGCCGCACCTCCCCGACACCTTCACGACGTCGGAGACAGCCGGAGACACCACCCCGCACGACGCCGACCGCCGCCATCCTCAGGTCGCCGTCGGCCATCATCGATGTAAGCCACCACCTCCCTCCATCGTCCGACATTGAATCTAGGGTATAGATTAGATCACACGAAGGGTTAGGTTTATTTGTATTAGATCAATTTTTGTTCGGTTTAGTTTCGGCATATTTCCGGTTTAGTTATAGTTTATTTGGTTTAGATCGAATCGGTCGATTTTTTATTAGCCGCATGTGTTTCTGTTAAGTTGCGCCTGAGTGTTGTTTAGTTTCAGATAGCACACCCCCTAAGCCCAGTAGCGCCCGTTAGTTTTTTCTATTATTTTTGTTTCTGTTTTTTAAAACAGAAAGATCCAATCTTGAAAAAAAATTATATCTCTTAGGTTGTTTAGAGTTTTTGGTTGATTCTTTTTGCTCTAGTCTTCAAATTTCCTAAAGTTTCTGTATAAAATAGTTTCGGCCATGTTTTAGTTTTTGAAAATTGTTTTATGAGTTTTAGTCAGATTAGTATTTCTGCTATAAAATGAGCTAGAATCAATATTTTTAGGCTACACTTTTTGCCACTGCTTTGTTTTGACATTTCCTAGCAGTAGGATTAATTTTGGTATTTATAGATTTTATTAAAATTATTTTTACATGAAAACAACTTTGTTTTAGTTTCTTTTACTTTGTTGTTGTTTTCTACAATTTTAATTACTTTAAGATTATTTTTTTTTATTTTTTTATTTTTAATCAAATTAGTTTTTGTAGAGTTAGAAGGTGAACTTTTATTTACAAAAAAAGAAAATGTTTTATTTTATTTTCTTACTAGTTTTGTTTTAGGAATAAGTAGAGTTTTAAAATAGCTTTTACTGTAATTCTTTTTGCACAAAGTTTTTATACTGTTTTCCCTTCTGTTAGTAATAATACTTTTGTTTTGGTTCTGTTAAGAAAACTTTTTGTATGATAAAACTATTTTTTCCTAGTTGTTGGCTTGGAGTAAAGAAAGTCTATTTGTGAGTTCATTTGGTTTTCCTTGATTTTATTGGTTGATTGTGTATGTGTGAAGTATGTTAGCTTGTTGTTATGTTAATATAGTTGTATGCTTATGTGTTTATTGTTTGCTTCGAATAGAATTTCCGGAGTGCGAAGCTTGCTATCACGAGTCACTAGTGTTCGAAGACCGTCAACCACGCAAGTCATTTGATCATGTTCTACAATACCTATGATTTGTTGCATTAGAATTATTCCTCGCCACCATGCATGCAGTAGGAGAATTTTAAGTTATGTTCTTGAGTAGTATCATGTGGTAGGTTGAACCCAATTCCCCTTGTTACCATTGCCCGGGACGATGTAGTTTATTTTGCTATGCTCGTAGACGGGGTTGGTTGAGCGATTCATAAGGGAGATGTGAGAGTCAAGATGATGACAACCCCATGACTTCAAGCTCAAGATGGATTTCAAATTCACTACTGGGTGGAGGACGGTTGACGGGAACCCTGGAGCAGCCAGCGGATGGCCGGGATGCATGGAGAAGCGCCATGACATCTTGCGGAAAGCTTCACCCAACCACGAAGAGATGGATGGATACCCCTTGACCGGAAGCTTACCTGTGCAGCCGCAAGCCATTATGGGCTCTGTCTTGGTCGACCCTAGGCGCGACTCTGGCCGGACGGTGCTACAAGATGTAGAAGAACGGTAGGATTGAATGGGCATCGACAGCGGCCTAGAGGAACTCTACGGAAGACCCTGTTTCGTTCATCCCATTTTCAAACACCAGGAAGTGCGAGGACATAAAGGAGGGAACGATTCTTGTGGGTAAAGTGCACAAGACTCTGCAGAGTAGAAACCTAATCGATTAGCCGTGTCCCTGGTTACAGACAACCGAGCCTTTAGAATTGGAGTATTTTGGAAATCTCAACACCGAACATAATTAATTGATGGGTTATTAATAATTTCGGGTATGAGATACTGGTTGGCGGAACCATCTCAATAACAACCATCATTTTGTAGTAATTGTGAGCAATTCCTTTTTGTTGTAGGAAAAAATTGGTTTCTTCGCAAAAACTCAAACTTAGAGCCCCACAGCCAAATTGCATATAGTGTTAGAATTTTTATTGTTGTTCTTTCTATGACTTGCCGGCCTATTCAAAATGCTGACCTACACGGCTGCAACGTCTCATGTTCCAGAGGAGTTTTCTGACCAGGAGTGAGGCTACGATCTACGCTCAGTGACTGCCCTATGGAGTCGGATGGACTTGCTTATCGTCTACGCTTCCGCAGCATTAGTTTTTCTCATGAGTTGGCCTTCGGCTGAATTTATTCTATTGTAACAAAGACTCGATATGAGAATCATGTAATAAATCAGGTGTGATTGAACTTTGAATTTTTCATCAATGTACTGTGTGTGCCAGCATGATCTTGGGATGGTACTGATTGTAACATCCCAAAATTCTAAATTTTGGAATGTTATATTAAACAGATAGTTTTGATTGATTGTTTGATTGCTTGAGTGAAATTGAGTGAAATTTGAAACTTTTGAAAGTTGAATGAGAGGGAATAAAAGGACTTTCCCAAACTTCCATTTTTTGCATTTCTGATCTCCATGATTTCAAATGCTTTTCAAATACAAAACCCTGGAGTGAAGATAATATGACTTCTTCCATTTTAAATAAATGAAAAGGGTTTTGAAAAATTTGAATTCCATTTGGAAATATTTCAAAATCCAGAAACTTTATGCAACTCAATGATTTTCGTGAGAGAAGATAAAATGACTTCTTCAAAACATATGAAATATGAGTTGGGAGTTTCAAAGAATTGAATTTAGAGTCCCTTTGGGGATTATTTTTCAATTTGGAGTTATTTGGGTTTTATTCAAATTATTTTTCTCCAAAAATAAAATATATGGAAATTAGGGTAAAATGATTCCTTACAATAGAAAATTGGAGAGAAATAAATTTGAAATTATTTTGGTATTTTTAAATGATTTTTATTGGATTTTATTAGAGCAGTAGCACTGTTTGATTATTTGAATTTGTGTGGATATTATTTGAAGCTAGAAAAATGTTCATGTCGTGGAAAAAAGTTTCTGAAAATTTTGATATATTATATGCCTATATAATATTTTTTATTTTGTTGTTATTATTTTTGTTTCTCTGGAAAAATGTTTTAAAAAAACTTCTTCCCAGACTGGGTCGGCCCAGCCAACCGGGCCAAGCCAAGCCCAGCCCAGCCGCGCCATCCCCGACCTCGTGCTGGAGGCCGGATCCCACACGACTCCGCCGCCGCCTCGACGTCTGTGCCGAGGCCGGACATCGCTGCATCGTCGCGCAAGGCGCCGCACCCCGGGGCCCTTTAAAATAGCCGGACCCCCCTCTCTCTCCTCACGCTGCCCCCTCTCTTCCTCGCATCGCGCCGCCACCGCTACAGTCCGCCGCCTACTGCAGCCTCTCGCCGCCACCGCCCGCACTGCACGCCACCGCCGCCCACGCTTTGCCCGCTGCCGCGTGAATCCACCATCACCGGAGCCCCGCGCCGCCCGCTGTAGCTCGCCGATCCGCCGCTGCCGCCGAAAAAACCGCCGCTGCTGGTTTACGTTGGAAAACCCCGAACCGGTAATCAAACCACCCTGGTCCGGTTTAGTTTTTTTGGTTTTGCTTTTAAAGCCGGTGTTCTTTTAGTTAGGTTAATCAGTAAACATTCACTAGTTTATCTTCTTTAGCAAATAGTTTTCGTTTGTTAGTGATCGGTAATGAACGTTCGCTATTTAGTCTTTTTCTTTTTCTGTTAGTGTTAGACAAGGACCCATCCGTCAATATTTTATTTACAGATTAGTCCCTGTTGTTCAAACCTTCGTTACTTCTTGCTCGTATATCCAAATCCAACGAAACCAGTGCCCACTTCTTCGTTACGATCCCCTCTATCCAGTAAAACAACTTAAACATGTTTTGAAAGTTTAAAATCTGATTTCAAACAGTTTTGAATCCAAACTTTGTTTGATCATAACTTGAGTTTTATAACTCTGATTCAATTGATTATTTTTGCAAATCGAAGCTCTTGACCTAAACTTTTTGATAAGGCCAAATTCACATAATTTTGATACTGTTGGAATTGTTTTATGTTGCAAGAGTTATTTGCTTGGTTTTGATGTTTCCCGAATTGTCTTCTTCGTTCTTTCCGATCTTTTGAGTGATTGCTTATGTGTGGTTGCAATTGCTTGCTCGCGATAGATTGACCGGAGTGTGACGAGTAGAACTATCAGGACTTATGAGCGCGAATCATCTTCATCAACAGTACAGACAAGTTCATACTTTTCATACCTAGTTTTTATGCATTAGTTTCAACCCTCAAACATTGCATGAGTAGGATTGATAAAATTTGGGTATTGGGAAGTAGTTGATGAGGTAGATATTATTGCCCTTTATATCAAACCTTGGGAGTTACTTCTACGTTATGCTTATACTGTTATGCTATGTTCGTAGACGTGGATTGGTTTGAGTGTATCCATGACAGATGTGAGATTGTTAATTAAGGTTTAACTGAAGGTGGCTACTTTAATACACATCTGGGTGGATTGGTTGGGGCACCCTAGAGTACCTAGTGGTTCGCCAGAGCACCTAGAGAACCCAGTTCTTGCCCAAGGGGATCCCGGAGTACCCGTGTGATCACCCTATGGAATGCCACCCAGGCTCAAAGGGATCATGGGATTATTCATGCTAGAAACTTCCATGTGCAGCCACAAGCTATTATGGGCTCTAGCATAGTGGAGTAAGTTGCATGACCTCTTCCAGTGGTAGGCTAGCAGATGTAAGGGATGTAGGTTGGTACGGTCTACCTGGGCTAGAGTTAATGCTTCTGAAAGATTGTGTCTCGGTCATCCGTTTCTCAAACACCATGTAGTGCGAGAAATCCAACGGAGGAGATCGAGTCTTGTGGGGAAAAGTGCGCAAACCTCTGCAGAGTGTACAAACTAATCATGGTTAGCCGTGTCCCGGTTATGGACATCTTGAGTATCTGGATCTTGGATTATCATGTTGATCTCATCACTTTACTTAATTAATTTGTTGGGTTGTTAACTTTTAATTGGGATTGAGTTGGAGGAACCTTCTCAATAATTTTCAACCAGCTTTGTAGTTAAATAAAATATATTCCTTTGATGTAGGGAAAAATTGGCTTTTCGCAGAAACTTTATAACCATAGAGCCTCCACCAGCCAAATATGCATGTAGTGATAGATATTATTCATCATTAACCTATGGTGTGAATTTGCGAGTACATTCAGTGTACTGACCCTTTGTGTCTGCAACTTCTCATGTTGCAGGATTATCTTACGACGAGTAAGTGATACGTTAGGGTTACGATTTCTACACTCAACTTGCTGTTGGTGTTGATGGGAATCCACAACCTTGTTGTTACTCCCGCTATTTGGATTGAGGTAATAGTATTTATGTTACTTTATACATGTGATTTACCTCTGTTATAAATCCTCGAGTACTGTGTGTGTCAGCATACCGATCCAGGGATGACACTTAAGAATACAGACTTGATCCATTCGGGTCGGGTTGCTACAAGATGGTATCAGAGCACATGTTGACTGTGGGACGTGACCCCTAGAAACTGGCAAGCCCATAGGAAAGATTTTCTCTACAACTTCATTTTCAAAAAGATCTTTTACCACTCATCTTTTCTAAGCTTTTCCAAGTATTTTTTTCCTCTCATCTCAAATAGTTAGACTATACCCATTTCCCCTTTTGACCACACGAAGATACGACCGATGAGACCACTCCAAGAAGTACAAGATATCGGACAACTAAGACCACTTTGGAATGAAGAGGATTTTACCAAGCTTATACAAATGGAACGGTTGAAGACTCTAAAGTTTTGGAGAATTGGAAGGCCCTAAAGATTTTCCAGATTGGTTTGACCTAGGAAAGTCTACCCTTATGGAATTTGTCAGACTATTGAAGCTGTCAATACCCGAGATCAAGGTGTATCAGAGAAAGACCAGAACATGGAGCATTAGAACTCAAAGTTTTGTCAAGAAAACCCTAAGGCAGGAGATATCAACTATGGAATGATAGCTCATGGCAATGACAAGGGCAGAAACACGGTTATCCGCGATGTCATCACCATTGATACTATGGCCACCATGCTGAGTTAAACATACATTTCTTCGAAATGATTGGATGGTAGTGATACGTCTCCAATGTATCTATCATTTTTGATTGCTCCATGGTATATTATCTTCTGTTTTGGATGTTTATGGGCTTTATTATACACTTTTATATTATTTTTGGGACTAACCTATTAACCCAGAGCCCAGTGCCAGTTTCTGTTTTTTCCTTGTTTTAGAGTATCACAGAAAAGGAAAATCAAATGGAGTCCAATTGACCTGAAACTTCACGGAACTTATTTTTGGAAGGAAAGCAACCCGGGAGACTTGGAGTCCACGTCAAGGAAGCTTCGAGGAAGCCACGAGGTAGGGGGCGTGCCCACCCCCCTGGGCGCGCCCTCCACCCTCGTGGGCCCCTCATGGCTCTCCCGACATACTTCTTCCTCCTATATATATATCCATATACCCTAAAACGATCGGGGAGCACAATAGATCAGGAGTTCCGCCGCTAGAAGCCTTCGTAGCCACCGAAAGCCAAACTAGACCCATTCCGGCACCCTGCCGGAGGGGCAATCCCTCTCCGGTGGCCATCTTCATCATCCCAGTGCTTTCCATGACGAGGAGGGAGTAGTTCTCCCTCGGGGCTGAGGGTATGTACCAGTAGCTATGTGTTTGATCTCTCTCTCTCTCTCGTGTTCTTGATTTGGCACAATCTTGATGTATCGCGAGCTTTGCTATTATAGTTGGATCTTATGTTTCTTCTCCCCCTCTACTCTCTTGTAATGGACTGAGTTTTCCCTTTGAAGTTATCTTATCGGATTGAGTCTTTAAAGATTTGAGAACACTTGATGTATGTCTTGTTGTGCGTATCTGTGGTGACAATGGGATATCACGTGATTCACTTGATGTATGTTTTGGTGATTAACTTGCGGGTTCCGCCCATGAACCTATGCATAGGAGTTGGCACACATTTTCGATGTGATTCTCCGGTAGAAACTTTGGGGCACTCTTTGAGGTTCTATGTGTTGGTTGAATAGATGAATATGAGATTTTGTGATGCATATCGTATAATCATACCCGCGGATACTTTAGGTGACATTGGAGTATCTAGGTGACATTAGGGTTTTGGTTGATTTGTGTCTTAAGGTGTTATTCTAGTACGAACTCTAGGGCTGTTTGTGACACTTATAGGAATAGCCCAACGGATTGATTGGAAAGAATAACTTTGAGGTGGTTTCGTACCCTACCATAATCTCTTCGTTTGTTCTCCGCTATTAGTGACTTTGGAGTGACTCTTTGTTGCATGTTGAGGGATAGTTATGTGATCCAATTATGTTATTATTGTTGAGAGAACTTGCACTAGTGAAAGTATGAACCCCATGCCTTGTTTCCTAGCATTGCAATACCATTTACGCCCACTTTTATCATTACTTACCTTGCTGTTTTTATATTTTCAGATTACAAATACCTTTATCTACTATCCATATTGCACTTGTATCACCATCTCTTCGCCGAACTAGTGCACCTATACAATTTACCATTGTATTGGGTGTGTTGGGGACACAAGAGACTCTTTGTTATTTGGTTGCAGGGTTGTTTGAGAGAGACCATCTTCATTCTACGCCTCCTACGGATTGATAAACCTTAGGTCATCCACTTGAGGGAAATTTGCTACTGTCCTACAAACCTCTGCACTTGGAGGCCCAACGATGTCTACAAGAAGAAGGTTGTGTAGTAGACGTCAAACTCTTTTCTGGCGCCGTTGCCGGGGCGGTTAGCGCTTGAAGGTATATCTTTAGATCTTGCAGTCGAGTCTTTTAGTTTCTTGTTTTATCACTAGTTTAGTTTATCAAAGAAAATTACAAAAAAAATGGAATTGATTTTGCCTCATACGCTTCATCTTTTTAATATCTTTCGTGAGTATGATGGAAAGGAAAATTGTGCCAAAGTGTTAGAAGAAGAATGCATTAGAATGTTTGGCACTAAATATTTGTATGATGAGCATGATTGCAATGTTGTTAGTATGAATTCCTTGAATATCTATGATGCTAATGATATGCAAAGCCAGAAGCTTGGGGAAGCTATGGTTGATGAATATGATATTTTTTGTCCCCCAAGCTTTGATGAGCAAATTTATTATGATGATAGCATTCCTCCTATTTATGATGATTATATTGATGAAAGTGGTTTCGGAGAGGTCATGACTTTATTTTGTGATGAATCCACTATTTCGGAAGAGGTTCCAATTGATTATGAGAACAAAGTTGCTATCTATGATGATTATTGTGATGACTTGTATGTTATAAAGAATAATGATATCCATGAATCTTGTCATCATGATTTTAGTTTTCAATTGGATTATGCCTCACATGATAATTATTTTGTTGAGTTTGCTCCCACTATTATTCATGAGAAGAATTTTGCTTGTGTGGAGAGTAGTAAATTTTCTATGCTTGTGCATCATGAAAATAGTGCTTTATATGATGGTTATATTGTTGAATTCATTCATGATTCTACTGAAAATTATTATGAGGAGTAATATATGCTTGTAGGAATTGCAATAATATCAAGTTTCCTCTCTATGTGCTTAAACTTATGAAGTTATGCTTGTTTTACCTTCCTATGCAAGTTGATTATTGTTCCCATAAGTTGTTTGCTCACAAATCCCTATGCATAGGAAGTGGGTTAGGCTTAAATGTGCTAGTCATATTCTTTATGATGCTCTCTTTATGTTTCAATTCTCATCTTTTATGTGAGCATCATTGAAATCATCGTGCCTAGCTAGGGGCGTTAAACGATAGCGCTTGTTGGGAGGCAACCCAATCATATTCTTGTTCTTTACTTTTTGCTCCTGTTTAGTAATAAATAATTCATCTAGACTCTGTTTAGATGTGTTTGTGCTAAGTAGAACTGTTGGGAAGACTTGGGGAAAGTCTTGTTGATCTTGCTGTAAAAAACAGAAACTTTAGCACTCATGAGAATTGCTGCCTTTTTTATTTGGAGAGTGATATTTAGTTAATTGTTTTTGCAGATGATTAATAGATAAATTTCTCACGTCCAGAAATTTATTTTAGAATTTTTGGGGTTCCAGAAGTTTGCGTTAGCTACAGATTACTACAGACTGTTCTGTTTTTTGACAGATTCTGTTTTTCGTGTGTTGTTTGCTTATTTTGATGAATCTATGCCTAGTAAAATAGTTTATAAACCATAGAGAAGTTGGAATACAGTAGGTTTTACACCAATATAAATAAAGAATGAGTTCATTACAGTACCTTGAATTGGTGTTTTGTTTTCTTTCGCTAACGGAGCTCACGAGTTTTCTGTTAAGTTTTGTGTTGTGAAGTTTTCAAGTTTTGGGTAAAGATTCAATGGACTATGGAATAAGGAGTGGAAAGAGCCTAAGCTTGGGGATTCTCAAGGCACCGCAAGGAAATATTCAAGGACAACCAAGAGCCTAAGCTTGGGTATGCCCCGGAAGGCATCCCCTCTTTCGTCTTCGTTCATCGGTAACTTTACTTGGAGCTATATTTTTATTCGCCACATGATATGTGTTTTGCTTGGAGCGTCATTTTATTTCCTTTAGTTTTGCTTGCTGTTTGAATAAAATACCAAGATCTGAAATTATTAAATGTTAGAGAGTCTTCACATAGTTGCATAATTATTCGACTACTCATTGATCTTCACTTATATCTTTCGGAGTAGTTTGTCATTTGCTCTAGTACTTCACTTATATCTTTTTAGAGCACGGTGGTGGTTTTATTTTGTAGAAATAGATGAAATCTCATGCTTCACTTATATTATTTTGAGAGTCTTAAATAGCATGGTAATTTGCTTAAATAATCCTAATATGCTAGGTATTCAAGATTAGTAAGAAAATTCCTATGAGTGCATTGAATACTAAGAGAAGTTTGATACTTGATGATTGTTTTGAGATATGGAGAGAGTGATATCAAAGTTGTGCTAGTTGAGTAGTTGTGAATTTGAGGAATACTTGTGTTGAAGTTTGCAAGTCCCGTAGCATGCACGTATGGTAAACGTTGTAACAAATTTGAAACATGAGGTGTTATTTGATTGTCTTCCTTATGAGTGGCGGTCGGGGACGAGCGATGGTATTTTCCTACCAATCTATCCCCCTAGGAGCATGCGCTTAATGCTTGGTTTTTGATGACTTGTAGATTTTTGCAATAAGTATGTGAGTTCTTTATGACTAATGTTGAGTCCATGGATTATACGCACTCTTACCCTTCCATAATTGCTAGCCTCTTCGGTACCGTGCATTGCCCTTTCTCACATTGAGAGTTGGTGCAAACTTCACCGGTGCATCCAAACCCCGTGATATGATACGCTCTTTCACACATAAACCTCCTTATATGTTCCTCAAAACAGCCACCATACCTACCTATTATGGCATTTCCATAGCCATTCCGAGATATATTGCCATGCAACTTTCCACCGTTCCATTTATTATGACACACATCATCATTGTCATATTGCTTTGCATGATCATGTAGTTGACATCGTATTTGTGGCAAAGCCACCGTTCATAATTTTTCATACATGTCACGCTTGATTCATCGCAATCCCGGTACACCGCCGGAGGCATTCATATAGAGTCATACTTTGTTCTAGTATCGAGTTGTAATCTTTGAGTTGTAAATAAATAGAAGTGTGATGATCATCATTAATAGAGCATTGTCCCAAAAAAATAAAAAAAAGGAAAGGAAAAAAGGAAAGGCCAAATAAAAAAACAGGAAAGGCCAAAAAAAGAGAAAGGCAAAAAAAGGCCAAATAAAAAAATAAAAAAAATAAAAGGGACAATGCTACTATCCTTTTTTCCACACTTGTGCTTCAAAGTAGCACCATGATCTTCATGATAGAGAGTCTCTTGTTTTGTCACTTTCATATACTAGTGGGAATTTTTCATTATAGAACTTGGCTTGTATATTCCAACAATGGGCCTCCTCAAGTGCCCTAGGTCTTCATGAGCAAGCAAGTTGGATGCACACCCACTTAGTTTCTTTTGTTGAGCTTTCATACATTTATAGCTCTAGTGCATCCGTTGCATGGCAATCCCTACTCCTTGCATTAACATCAATCGATGGACATCTCCATAGCCCATTGATTAGCCTCGTTGATGTGAGACTTTCTCCTTTTTTTGTCTTCTCCACATAACCCCCATCATCATATTCTATTCCACCCATAGTGCTATGTCCATGGCTCACGCTCATATATTGCATGAAAGTTTATAGGTTTGAGATTACTAAAGTATGAAACAATTGCTTGGCTTGTCATCAGGGTTGTGCATGATGAGAGCATTCTTGTGTGATGAAAATGGAGCATGACCAAACTATATGATTTTGTAGGGATGAACTTTCTTTGGCCATGTTATTTTGAGAAGACATGATTGCTTAGTTAGTATGCTTGAAGTATTATTATTTTTATGTCAATATTAAACTTTTATCTTGAATATTTCAGATCTGAATATTCATGCCACAATTAAGAAGAAATACATTGAAATTATGTCAAGTAGCACTCCGCATCAAAAATTCTGTTTTTATCATTTACCTACTCGAGGACGAGCAGGAATTAAGCTTGGGGATGCTGATACGTCTCCAACGTATCTATAATTTTTTATTGCTCCATGCTATATTATCTTCTGTTTTGGATGTTTATGGGCTTTATTATACACTTTTATATTATTTTTGGGACTAACCTATTAACCCAGAGCCCAGTGCCAGTTTCTGTTTTTTCCTTGTTTTAGAGTATCGCAGAAAAGGAAAATCAAATGGAGTCCAATTGACCTGAAACTTCACGGAACTTATTTTTGGAAGGAAAGCAACCCGGGAGACTTGGAGTCCACGTCAAGGAAGCTTCGAGGAAGCCACGAGGTAGGGGGTGCGCCCACCCCCCCTGGGCGCGCCCTCCACCCTCGTGGGCCCCTCGTGGCTCCCCCGACGTACTTATTCCTCCTATATATATATCCATATACCCTAAATCGATCGGGGAGCATAATAGATCGGGAGTTCCGCCGCCAAAAGCCTCCATAGCCACCGAAAGCCAATCTAGACCCATTCCGACACCCTGCCGGAGGGGGAAATCCCTCTTCGGTGGCCATCTTCATCATCCCGGTGCTCTCCATGATGAGGAGGGAGTAGTTCTCCCTCGGGGCTGAGGGTATGTACCAGTAGCTATGTGTTTGATCTCTCTCTCTCTCTCTCGTGTTCTTGATTTGGCACGATTTTGATGTATCATGAGCTTTGCTATTATAGTTGGATCTTATGTTTCTTCTACCCCTCTACTCTCTTGTAATGGATTGAGTTTTCCCTTTGAAGTTATCTTATCGGATTGAGTCTTTAAAGATTTGAGAACACTTGATGTATGCCTGGTCGTGCGTATCTGTGGTGACAATGGGATATCATTTGATTCACTTGATGTTTGTTTTGGTGATATACTTGCGGGTTCCGCCCATGAACCTATGCATAGGGGTTGGCACACATTTTCGTCGTGATTCTCCGGTAGAAACTTTGGGGCACTCTTTGAGGTTCTATGTGTTGGTTGAATAGATGAATCTGAGATTGTGTGATGCATATCGTATAATCATACCCGCGGATACTTGAGGTGACATTGGAGTATCTAGGTGACATTAGGGTTTTGGTTGATTTGTGTCTTAAGGTGTTATTCTAGTACGAACTCTAGGGCTATTTGTGACACTTATAGGAATAGCCCAACGGATTGATTGGAAAGAATAACTTTGAGGTGGTTTCGTACCCTACCATAATCTCTTTGTTTGTTCTCCGCTATTAGTGACTTCGGAGTGACTCTTTGTTTCATGTTGAGGGATAGTTATGTGATCCAATTATGTTATTATTGTTGAGAGAACTTGCACTAGTGAAAGTATGAACCATAGGCCTTGTTTCATAGCATTGCAATACCGTTTACACCCACTTTTATCATTAGTTACCTTGCTGTTTTTATATTTTCAGATTACAAATACCTTTATCTACTATCCATATTGCACTTCTATCACCATCTCTTCGCCGAACTAGTGCACCTATACAATTTACCATTGTATTGGGTGTGTTGGGGACACAAGAGACTCTTTGTTATTTGGTTGCAGGGTTGTTTGAGAGAGACCATCTTCATCCTACGCCTCCTACGGATTGATAAACCTTAGGTCATCCACTTGAGGGAAATTTGCTACTGTCCTACAAACCTCTGCACTTGGAGGCCCAACAACGTCTACAAGAAGAAGGTTGTGTAGTAGACATCAGGTAGAAGGCTGATGGAGCATCTGTCAGCAAAGGATGCAAATTTAACCTTAGCCGGTGTATCGCCAGGATCTAGAGAATTACATCAAGAAGTTTAAGATGGACCTGTAGGAAGTCGTATTTGATAAGAAAGTATTTCGTGAAGAACTCGGGACCCAAAAGCTGAAAGTAGCCAAGCTGGAGGATGCAAAACCTCGATATCGGAGATTCGTCAGTAACTGAAGGACAGCAGGACCAGGGTTCATGCCAAGGATGTTGGAACCCATAAGTTTGAACGCAACTCTTAAAGGACGTCATGAGAGACTTCGCGTTAATAGAAAATGACCTGGCAAAAGAACTTGAGAAGGACAAGCACGATCGGAAGAAGTGATCGGAGACATGAGCAAGACTTGAAGATTTTGGCGACGTTGAAGATTTATTGACCTTTAGAAGACCAACCCCTGTTATATACCTACGTTAGATGCGACTTTTGTGAGTTGTCATTTGTTTGATGTTTTCCGACACCAACAAACAAAAATCCGTCTTTTCAAAATTATTGTTTGTATTGTGTGCATCCCTCTCTATCTCTCTTATCTCACCCCAAACCCATGGACCCAATAGAGGATGAATGGAGATGAGCTTGTATTTTCTGGACCGATGAGTCAATTGGAGACAGGCCGATGGATTCAGAACATGGGGGATCACATGAAGAATAACCCTATAGTCAGAAAAGATATGACCCAACATGCTCTTCTGTTCTTTGAAAGAGGTGCTGCTACTTGGTGGAGGATGTACCGAACCATCAATAGATGGCAAGGAGTAACCACTTGGAAGGAATTTAAGTTGAATTTGCCAAAGTCTCGGTTCGTGTCCCAGGAGATGAAGCCTTATGGAAATGATATGAAGAAACCTTGTGCACGCAAGCTCTGTGGAGAAATAGGACGCGGCCATAAAGAGCACAAGGATGAATGCCCCATTGTGAAGAAAGTCACCCAGATGAGGAATGCCCAACTAGGTACATTACTTGTTTCTTGTGTGAAGGGACTACCCACTACCCTGCTCAGTGTCACATTTACCCCATGGTTCAAAGAACCATCCAACAGAAGAAAGAAGCAATGTAAGGAGCCCTCATGGAAATTTTAGAAGAACCGGTGATAAAGGAAGATGTCGAGGACACACACAGAGGAAACAGAATTAAAGCATGCACCAAGTTATGCTATTCATGTGGATAAGAAGGAGAAATCTCCCAAAATTGTCTGAATGGGGGTCTAGTAGAATTCTCGACAGAGGAAGTAGAGTATGACCCACAAGAAATAGAAGCCCTGATTGGAACGGAGAAGTCCAGGAAGGGAAGTAGATTGGATTCCAGGAAGGACCTGAGTCATATCACCTGTTTCGGGTGCAAGAAGTCAGGGCACTACTTCAGCGGTTGCCCAAAAAGGAGACCTAGAGACTTGACAGAAGTAATATGTTTCCATTGTAATGAAGCAGGGCACTTTGCCAGAGATTGTCCCAAAGAGAAGGAGGCTTGTGCTAAATAGTTGAGTGTGTGAGAATATAGTAGTAGTAGTAGTGGGAACAATTCTTTTATTATTGAGGTATTGAGTTGAAGCCTGCAATGGAAATGCAGGAGATTGTAGTAATTGGAGAATCAATAAATTTCGCATCGTTGGTACTGATTTGGATTTTATGAAGAAAGATATTGACCATTTTCGAGGATATGAGAAATATGGTCTATGGAAGAATTGGAGCAATTTAAGGGTGGTAGTACCTTGTGAGGATACTGGACCCTTGGAAAAGATAATGATATTCCACGAGGTGGAATTGGGACAAAATAAGTATGAGTTTTGTCTTGATATGTGGGATATCCCAAGAATATGAAGGGATGGAGTACTATTGGATATAAAGGAGGTAGAATGTTGGTAATATGGAGCAACTATGACTCCATGATGAGTCTGAGTAATCACGTCTTAGTTTGGTACCAATAGAAGGAAGGGAGACAGTACAATTGGATGGATTTAAGTATGCTAGGAAGTTGGATGTTGGAATAATGATCTGTTGCCCAGAGGATGAGTTCAAGGTTTACAAGTGATGAGATGGGCCATAATCCACAGGCTCCAAGACCTGCCAAGAAGCAAGCACACTCTTGCTGAAGGAAACACCCTGGAAGAAGTTACGACTTTAGCAGCAGACGATCTTATAGGAGTAACGCAAAACCTGAGAGTTGTGAAGAAGCGACAGATGTGTGTTTGGCTTGCAGAATCCATGGATTTATCCGAACTTGGTTCATCAACAAGAGAAATTCTGCAATGCTTGTGAGGATGGCCGAGTGTTAGAATGCAAGATTTGCTAAACCATATACACGGTAATGATTTGGGTGCGGGATGGATTGATCACCATACCGACTTACTCTTACTATTTGCCTTGCTATGTGGGATGGTAAATTTGAGTGACTTGCCTATATTAGAGAGACGGCGATATCAAACCTTGTTTAAACCTTAGAATGGTTTAATTCTCCCTTGTACAAGGTAGCTGTTGCCAATCGTAGGCCATACGGTGAGAATGAAGCCAGACCCATTTCCTGCAGGAGAAACCATAAATGGTTGACCACCATGAGATACTGATAGTTGTTTAGTATTGGCGCCAGACCCGTCAGCTAAGAAGACCCAGTCACAAAAGAACCTTACCAAGATGAACGGACAGAAGAATTTCGGTAAAGGTTATGCAACTACTGGGAGAGCCAGAGAAGGAATTATCCTGAAGATCTCAGAAGACTGGCCTTGTCAGCAATAAAGGAGTATATGAGTTTTGATGGAACCGTGACCATGCTTCTAAGGGTGGTACGTAACACCCCAGACCCCCTCCTGCGACAATCGATGGATTTTGAGGAGACCCCCAAATCCTAACCTATTTCTTGCTAGCCTCTCCAAATCTAGAGGACGAGATTCATTTTAAGGGTGGTAGGTTTGTAACATCCCAAAATTCTAAATTTTGGAATGTTATATTAAATAGATAGTTTTGATTGATTATTTGATTGCTTGAGTGAAAGTGAGTGAAATTTGAAACTTCTGACAGTTGAATGAGAGGGAATAAAAGGACTTTCCCAAACTTTCATTTTTTGCATTTCTGATCTCCATGATTTCAAATGCTTTTCAAATACAAAACCCTAGAGTGAAGATAATATGACTTCTTCCATTTTAAATAAATGAAAAGGGTTTTGAAAAGATTTGAATTCCATTTGGAAATATTTCAAAATTCAGAAACTTTATGAAACTCGATGATTTTCATGAGAGAATATAAAATGACTTCTTCAAAACATATGAAATATCAATTGGGACTTTCAAAGAATCGAATTTAGAGTCCCTTTCGGGATTATTTTTCAATTGGAGTTATTTGGGTTTTATTCAAATTATTTTTCTCAAAAATAAAATATATGGAAATTAGGGTAAAATGGTTCCCTACAATAGAAAATTGAAGAGAAATAAATTTGAAATTATTTTGGTATTTTTAAATGATTTTTATTGGATTTTATTAGAGCAGTAGCATTGTTTGATTTATTTGAATTCGTGTGGATTTTATTTGACGCTAGAAAAATGTTCATGTCGTAGAAAATCTTTTTCTAAAAATTTTGATATATTATATGCCAATATAATATATTTTTTATTTTGTCTTTATTATTTTTGTTTGTTTGGAAAAAATGTTTTTTTAAACTTCTTCTTCCTCGACTGGGCCGGCCCCGCCAACCGGGCCAGGCCAAGCCCAGCCCAGCCGCGACGTCCCCGACCTCGCGCTCGAGGCCGGATCCCGCATGACTCCGCCGCCGCCTCGACGTCCGTGCCGAGGCCGGACATCCCCGCCTCCTCGCGCAAGGCGCCGCACCGCGGGCCCTTTAAAAGGAGCCAGACCCCCCTCTCTCTCTCCTCGCGCCGCCCCCTCTCTCCCCTGCATCGTGCCGCCGCCTACTGCCGCCGCCGCCCACGCTTTGCCTGCTGCTGCGTGAAGCCACCGCCGCCGAGTGCCATCGTCGAAGCCCCGCGCCGCCCGCCGGAGCTCG
Source organism: Triticum aestivum (assembly GCF_018294505.1). Taxonomy (NCBI): domain Eukaryota; kingdom Viridiplantae; phylum Streptophyta; class Magnoliopsida; order Poales; family Poaceae; genus Triticum; species Triticum aestivum. The sequence continues at coordinate 355,659,598 of NC_057794.1, forward strand.
CCGATCCGCTGCTGTCGCCGAAAAAACCGTCGCGGTTGTTTTACATCGGAAAACACCGGACTGGTAATAAAACCGCCCCGGTCCGGTTTAGTTTTTTGGTTTTGCTTTTAAAGCCGGTTTTCTTTTAGTTAGGTTAATCAGTAAACATTCACTAGTTTGTCTTCTTTAGCAAACAATTTTCGTTCGTTAGCGATCGGTAACGAACGTTCGCTATTTAGTCTTTTTTTTCTGTTAGTTTTAGACAGGCACCCATCCGTGAATATTTTATTTACAGATTAGACCCTATTCTTTAAACCTTTGTTACTTCTTGCTCGTTTATCCAAATCCAACGAAACCAACGCCCACTTCTTCATTACGATCCCCTCTATCCAGTAAAACAACTTAAACATGTTTTTGAAAGTTTAAAAATCTGATTTCAAACAATTTTGAATTCAAACTTCGTTTGATCGTAGCTTGAGTTTTATAACTCCGATTTAATTGATTCTTTTTGCAAATCGAAGCTCTTGACCTAAAGTTTCTAATAAGGCCAAACTCACATAATTTTGGTACTGTTAGAAATTGTTTTATGTTGCAAGATTTATTTGCTTGGTTTTGATGTTTTCCGAATTGTCTTCTTCGTTCTTTCCGATCTTTTGAGGGATTGCTTATGTGTGGTTGCAATTGCTTGCTCGCGATAGATTGATAGTAGTGTGACGAGTAGAACTATCAGGAGTTATGAGTGTGAATCATCTTCATCGACAGTACATGCAAGTTCACACTTTGATCATACTTTTCATACCCAGTTTTTATGCATTAGTTTCAACCCTCAAACATTGCATGATAGGATTGATAACATGTGGGTATTGGGAAGTAGTTGATGAGGTACAACCTATTGCCCTTTATATAAAACCTTGGGAGTTACTTCTACGTTATGCTTATACTATTATGCTATGCTCGTAGACGTGGATTGGTTTGAGTGTATTGATACGTCTGCAACGTATCTATAATTTTTGATTGTTCCATGCTATTATATTATCAACCTTGGATGTTTTATATGCATTAATATGCTATTTTATATGATTTTTGGGACTAACCTATTAACCTAGAGCCCAATGCCAGTTTCTGTATTTTCGTTGTTTTTGAGTATCGCAGAAAAGGAAAACCAAACAGAGTCCACTTGACCTAAAATTTCATGAAGATCATTTTTGGGCCAAAAGAAGCCCACGGAGTACCGGAGGCGGGACAGAAGAGTCCCGAGGCAACCACGAGGGTGGGGGCGCGCCTATCCCCTAGGCGCGCCCCCCTGCCTCGTGGCCGCCTCGGGAACCCCACTGACTTGTCCCCGACTCCAACACCTCTTATATAACCCAAAACTTCCAAAAAGAAACCTAGATCGGGAGTTCCGCCGCCAGAAGCCTCTGTAGCCACCGAAAACCAATTTAGACCCGTTCCGGCACCCTGTCGGAGGGGGGAATCCCTCTCCGGTGGCCATCTTCATCATCTCGACGCTCTCCATGACAAGGAGGGAGTAGTTCACCCTCGGGGCTGAGGGTATGTACTAGTAGCTATGTGTTTGATCTCTCTCTCTCTCGTGTTCTTGAGGTGGCATGATCTTGATGTATCGCGAGCTTTGCTATTATAGTTGGATCTTATGATGCTTCTCCCCCTCTACTCTCTTGTGATGACTTGATTTTTCCCTTTGAAGTTTCTTATCGGATTGAGTCTTTAAGTATTTGAGAACACTTGATGTATGTCTTGCATGTGCTTATCTGTGGTGACAATGGGATATCACGTGATCCACTTGATGTATGTTTTGGTGATCAACTTGCGAGTTCCGTGACATCGTGAATTATGCATAGGGGCTGGCACACATTTTCGTCTTGACTCTCCGGTAGAAACTTTGGTGCACTCTTTGAAGTTCTTTGTGTTGGTTGAATAGATGAATCTGAGATTGTGTGATGCATATTGTATAATCATACCCACGAATACTTGAGGTGACATTGGAGTACCTAGGTGACATTAGGGTTTTGATTGATTTGTGTCTTAAGGTGTTATTCTAGTACGAACTCTAGGATAGATTGAACGGAAAGAATAGCTTCATGTTATTTTACAACGGACTCTTGAATAGATCGATCAGAAAGGATAACTTTGAGGTGGTTTCGTACCCTACCATAATCTCTTCGTTTGTTCTCCGCTATTAGTGACTTTGGAGTGACTTTTTGTTGCATGTTGAGGGATAGTTATATGATCCAAGTATGTTATTATTGTTGAGAGAACTTGCACTAGTGAAAGTATGAACCCTAGGCCTTGTTTCCTAGCATTGCAATACCGTTTACACTCACTTTTATTACTTGTTACCTTGCTGTTTTTATAATTTCAGATCACAAAAACCTATATCTACCATCCATATTGCACTTGTATCACCATCTCTTCGCCGAACTAGTGCACCTATACAATTTACCATTGTATTGGGTGTGTTGGGGACACAAGAGACTCTTTGTTATTTGGTTGCAGGGTTGCTTGAGAGAGACCAACTTCATCCTACGCCTCCCACGGATTGATAAACCTTAGGTCATCCACTTGAGGGAAATTTGCTACTGTCCTACAAACATATGCACTTGGAGGCCCAACAACATCTACAAGAAAGAAGGTTGTGTAGTAGACATCAAGCTCTTTTCTGGCGCCGTTGCCGGGGAGGTGAGTGCTTGAAGGTATATCTTTAGATCTTGCAATCGAATCTTTTAGTTTCTTGTTTTATCACTAGTTTAGTTTATAAAGGAAAATTACAAAAAAAATGGAATTGATTTTGCCTCATACGCTTCATCTTTTTAATTTCTTTCGTGAGAATGATGGATAGGAAAATTGTGCTCAAGTGCTAGAAGAAGAAGTCTATAAAATGTTTGGCACTAAATCTATGAATGATGAGCATGATTGCAATGTTGTTAGTATGAACTCCTTGAATATCCATAGTACTAATGATGATTGCACTAGTCATGATGAAAATGTCTCTTATAAGCATGTCAACTTTTGTGGAATACATAGAGCTTGCAAGTGCACACCAATTAGGGAAAATAGATTTTGCAAGAGGCATAAGTATTTGGAAACTAAATGGTTGCAAGAGAGGCTAAATGTTTGTGCTGAAAATTTAAAATATCTTCTCCATACTTGTGAACTTTGAAATGAACATGGTCATTTAAATATCCGATGCAAATTGTTCCATGATCTATCGTGTCCAAAAATTGTGATGATTTGATTTCCCTTGCACATCATAATGAACTTAGTTGGCTTTTGGGTTATGAAGAAATGAAACGTATAACTAAGCATATTCCAGAATATAACCTTGAGAAATTCCTCGATATTGATCTAGAAGAAATTTTTATGTATTGTGCAGTGAATTGCATTGAAAGTCCTTATATATCCAATTACATAAAGAAAAGAAAACAAATAGAGGATGAACAGAATACTAATGAAAGGGAAGAGGCTTCCCAATATCCTCCTATTATTTCTTATGATGAATTAGGTAACTAGGAGGAGCCTTAGAATCGACCAATCTCATCAATAAGGAGCTCTAAAAAGAGGATTAAACCCACACATGATGTGAAGAAGAAAAAGAAAAGACGGAGAAGCAAAGGTAAAAATGTATCCCTCCCAAATGATGTTGCTCCTATTACTCATTGTGATGATGATGATTGTTTATACTATTGGTGCTATCCATACTATTAATGATGAGAGTGATTATGCTTATGATATGAAAAGGCCCAAGCTTGGGGATGCTATGTTTGATGAGAATGACATGTTTGAAAATGTATTTGCGGCAATTAATGTTAGTCCCTGATACATCTTCAACGTATCTACTTTTCCAAACACTTTTGCCCTTGTTTTGGACTCTAACTTGCACGATTTGAATGGAACTAACCCGGACTGACGCTGTTTTCAGCAGAATTACCATGGTGTTATTTATGTGCAGGAGCAAACGTTCTCGGAATGACCTGAAACTTCACAGAGCCACTTTTTAGAAAATAAGAAAAATACCTGCCAAAGATGAAGGCCAGGGGGCCCACCGTCTCTCCACGAGGGTGGGGGGCGCGCCTGCCCCCCTAGGGCGCGCCCCCTACCTCGTGGGCCCCCTGTTGCCTCTTCGACTCCAACTCCACCTCCATATATTGAGTTTCGGGGAGAAAAAATCAGAGAGATGAAATCATCGCCTTTTACAATACGGAGCCGCCGCCAAGCCCTAAAACCTCTCGGGAGGGCTGATCTGGAGTCCGTTCAGGGCTCCGGAGAGGGGAATATGTCGCCATCGTCATCATCAACCTTCCTCCATCACCAATTTCATGATGCTCACCGCCGTGCATTAGTAATTCCATTGTAGGCTTGTTGGACGGTGATGGGTTGGATGGGATCTATCATGTAATCGAGTTAGTTTTGTTAGGGTTTGATCCCTAGTGTCCACTATGTTCTGAGATTGATGTTGCTATGACTTTGCTATGCTTAATGCTTGTCACTAGGGCCCGAGTGCCATGATTTCATATCTGAACCTATTATGTTTTCATAAATATATGAGTGTTCTTGATCCTATCTTGCAAGTCTATAGTCACCTATTATGTGTTATGGTCCGTTAACCCCGAAGTGACAATAATCGGGATACTTGCCGGTGATGACCATAGTTTGAGGAGTTCATGTATTCACTATGTGTTAATGCTTTGTTCCGGTTCTCTATTAAAAGGAGGCCTTAATATCCCTTAGTTTCCGTAAGGACCCCACTGCCACGGGAGGGTAGGACAAAATATGTCATGCAAGTTCTTTTCCATAAGCATGTATGACTATATTCGGAATACATGCCTACATTATATCAATGAACTGGAGCTAGTTCTGTGTCACCCTAGGTTATGATTGTTACATGATGAACCGCATCCGGCATAATTCTCCATCACCGATCCATTGCCTACGAGCTTTCCATATATTGTTCTTTGCTTATTTACTTTTCCATTGCTATTGCTATCATAACTACAAAATACCAAAAACATTACTTTTACTATTGTTACCTTTTGCTACCGTCACCACTACTATCATATTACTTTGCTACTAAACACTTTGCTGCAGATATTAAGTTTCCAGGTGTGGTTGAATTGACAACTCAGCTGCTAATACTTGAGAATATTCTTTGGCTCCCCTTGTGTCGAATCAATAAATTTGGGTTGAATACTCTACCCTCGAAAACTGTTGCGATCCCCTATACTTGTGGGTTATCAGTCCCAAGCTTGGGGATGCTATGTTTAATGAAGATTATATTTGTAGTCTCCCAAGTTTTGATATGCAAATTTATTATGATGATAGCATGCCTCCTACTTATGATGATTATATTGATGAAAGTGGGTTTGGAAGAGTGTCAACTTTAGGAAGTAATGATCCCACTATTTTGGAGGATCTTGAATCTTATTGTGATAATTATGAAAGTGGATTTGGGGAGGTCGTGACTTTATTTAGTAATGATTCCACTATCTTGGAAGAGGTTTCAATCGATTATGATGAGAACAAAGTTGCTACTTATGATGATTATTGTGATGATACTTATGCTATAAAAAGTAGTGATGATTATATTAAAACTTGTCATGATTATGATTACCCTTTTTCTGAACCTTAGTATTTTAATGTGGAAACAATTTATAGTATTCGAGTTTCTTATGATACTCCCACTATTCTAAATGAGAAGAATCTTGCTTATGTGGAGAGTAGTAAAATTTTTATGCTTGTAGATCATGAAAAGAATGCTTTAGGTGCTGGTTATATTGCTGAATTCATTCATGATGCTACTGAAAATTACTATGAGGGAGGAACATATGCTTGTAGGAATTGCAATAATATCAAGTTTCCTCTCTATGTGCTTAAAGTTTTGAAGTTATGCTTGTTTTGCCCTCCTATGCTAGTTGATCATGGTTCCCACAAGTTGTTTGCTCACAAAATCCCTATGCGTAGGAAGTGGGTTAGAATTAAATGTGATAGTCATATTCTTCATGATGCTCTCTTTATGTTACAATTCTTATCTTTTATATGAGCATCATTGAAATCATCATGCCTAGCTAGCTAGGGGCGTTAAACGATAGCGCCTGTTGGGGGGAAACCCAATTTTATTTTTGTTCCTTGCTTTTTGCTCCTGTTTAGTAATAAATAATTCATCTAGCCTCTGTTTAAATGTGGTTTTATGCTATTAATTAGTGTTTGTGCCAAGTAGAACCTTTGGGAAGACTTGGGGAAAGTCTTTGCGATCTTGCTGTAAAAAACAGAAACTTTAGCGCTCACGAGATTTGCTGCCATTTTTTATGGAGAGTGCTATTTAGTTAATTATTTTTGAAGATGATTAATAGAAAAATTCCTCAGGTCCACCAATTTATTTGAGAATTTTATGAGTTCCATAAGTATACGTTTGATACAGATTACTACAGACTGTTCTGTTTTTGATAGATTCTGTTTTCTATGTGTTGTTTGCTTATTTTGATGAATCTATGAGTAGTATCGGAGGGTATGAACCATAGAGAAGTTGGAATACAGTAGATATTACACGAATATAAATAAATAATGAGTTCACAACAGTACCCAAGTGGTGATTTATTTTCTTATACTAACGGAGCTTACGAGTTTTTTGTTAAGTTTTGTGTTGTGACGTTTTCAAGATTTGCGTAAAGATTCGATGGACTATGGAATAAGGAGTGGCAAGAGCCTAAGCTTGGGGATGCCCAAGGCACACCAAGGTAATATTAAAGGACAACCAAGAGCCTAAGATTGGGGATGCCCCGGATGGCATCCCCTCTTTCGTCTTCGTTCATCGGTAACTTTACTTGGAGCTATATTTTTATTCACCACATGATCTGTGTTTTGCTTGGAGCGTCATTTTATTTTATTTTGTTTTGCTTGCTGTTTGAATAAAATACCAAGATCTGAAATTATTAAATGTTAGAGAGTCTTCACATAGTTGCATAATTATTCGACTACTCATTGATCTTCACTTATATCTTTTGGAGTAGTTTGTCATTTGCTCTAGTGCTTCACTTATATCTTTTTAGAGCACGGTGGTGGTTTTATTTTGAAGAAATTGTTGAACTCTCATGCTTCACTTATATTATTTTGAGAGTCTTTTAGAACAGCATGGTAGTTTGCTTTGGTTATGAATTTAGTCCTGATATGATAGGCATCCAAGAGGGATATAATAAAAACTTTCGTCTAAAGTGCACTGAATACTATGAGAAGTTTGATACTTGATGATTGTTTTGAGATATGAAGATGGTGATATTAGAGTCACGCTAGTTGAGTAGTTGTGAATTTGAGAGATAATTGTGTTAAAGTTTGTGATTCCCGTAGCATGCACGTATGGTGAACTGTTATGTGATGAAGTCGGAGCATGATTTATTTATTGATTGTCTTCCTTATGAGTGGCGGTCGGGGACGAGCGATGGTCTTTTCCTACCAATATATCCCCCTAGGAGCATGCTCGTAGTACTTTGTTTCGATAACTAATAGATTTTTGCAATAAGTATGTGAGTTCTTTATGACTAATGTTGAGTCCATGGATTATACGCACTCTCAACCTTCCACCATTGCTAGCCTCTCTAATAGCGCGCACCTTTTGCCGGTATCATACACCCACCAAATACCTTCCTCAAAACAACCACCATACCTACCTATTATGGCATTTCCATAGCCATTCCGAGATATATTGCCATGCACCTTTCCACCGTTCCGTTTATTATGACACGCTCCATCATTGTCATATTGCTTTGCATGAGCATGTAGTTGACATCGTATTTGTGGCAAAGCCACCATTCATAATTCTTTCATACATGTCACTCTTAATTCATTGCACATCCCGGTACACCGCCGGAGGCATTCATATAGACTCATATCTTGTTCTAAGTATCGAGTTGTAATTCTTGAGTTGTAAGTAAATAAAAGTGTGATGGCCATCATTATTAGAGCATTGTCCCATGTGAGGAAAGGGTGATGGAGACTATGATTCCCCCACAAGTCGGGATGAGATTCCAGACGAAAAATAAAAAAAAGAGGCCAAAAAAGAGAGAAAAGACCCAAATACAATAATAAAAAAACAAAAAATGAGAGACAAAGAGAGAAGGGGCAATGCTACTATCCTTTTACCACACTTGTGCTTCAAAGTAGCACCATGATCTTCATGATAGAGAGTCTCCTATGTTGTCACTTTCATATACTAGTGGGAATTTTTCATTATAGAACTTGGCTTGTATATTCCAATGATGGTGAGGGAGTCCTGGATTAGGGGGTATCCGGACAGCCGGGCTATATCCTTTGGCCGGACTGTTGGACTATGAAGATACAAGATTGAAGACTTCGTCCCGTGTCCGGATGGGGCTCTACTTGGCGTGGAAGGCAAGCTGGGCAATACGGATATGTATATCTCCTCCTTTGTAACCGACCTTGTGTAACCCTAGCCCCCTCTGGTGTCTATATAAACCGGAGGGTTTAGGTCCGTAGGACAACATACAATCATACCATAGGCTAGCTTCTAGGGTTTAGCCTCTCCGATCTCGTGGTAGATCAACTCTTGTAATACCCATATCATCAAGAGTAAATCAAGCAGGACGTAGAGTTTTACCTCCATCAAGAGGGCCTGAACCTGGGTAAAACATCGTGTCCCCTGCCTCCTGTTACCATCCGCCTAGACGCACAGTTCGGGACCCCCTACCCGAGATCCGCCGGTTTTGACACCGACATTGGTGCTTGCATTGAGAGTTCCACTGTGTCGTCGCCAGAAGGAAGGATGTCTCGTCTCGTCTTTAAAGACGGTACTACTGTTGGGGGAGCTTTGGATGTTGGCCAAACTCTCCGGCTAGGCGATTTCATCATGACCGCCTGTTCGGCCGCCGCGCCGATGATGACTTCTCGGGTCATCGAAAATAGCCTCCACGACAAATCGGCACTTGCCGAACAGATGGATCCAGTGGAGCTCGCCTCCCTAAACGAGCTCTTGGATCACATCGCCGCCCTGGGAGTCACTACGGACTATGATCGGATTGGGCTTAAACCCGATCAAAGGGAGATTAACTCTCCACCGGTCGCCCATCATATTGCAGTGGTGGAGGAACAATGCGGCAACCTCTCCTCCATATTGAGGACCAACTATGTCCGGATTCCTGAGCTTTCCGAGCCGGATACCCGTTCGCGGGAGGACAACATCCAATCCCTGAACTTAGAGTCAGGCAGCAGGCCAGGATTATCGGGCAACACCCCGGAACCAGAATTTCCAAAATTGGAAATTCCTCGGCCCCTGGATCCCAGATCAGGTAATGGTTTGGATTCAATTCCACCCACCCACCCAAACATAAGCGATCTTTCCCACATCAGGCAAGAGCCCCAGGAAACAGTACATCACTATTGGGCCAGATTCCTCCTTGTGATGAATATGGTTAAGGACTGTCGCGAGGAAGACGCAATCTTATTTTTCTGCAATAATTGCACGGACAAGGTAATCCTTAACACCATAAATCGCTGTGAGATATCATGCTTCGCCGACTTGGCATCCATAGTATGAAAGTACTATGCGATGGAAAGTGCCTGGAAAACCGGAACAAACTTTTGGGATAATCCGGCCCTAAATACGAACCCAGTCCGAAATAAAAGGGTGCACTATCAAAAGACACCCGGGTCAACTACCAAAAAGCAAAAACCCTCTATAGGGCATGGAACCGTACTGGAGGGATGGCTCAATGGACCCTGTAAAATTCACAGCACTGAGGGCGCCATACCAACACATAGCCTTAGAGCATGTTGGATACTCCGGCAGGTAGCCAAAAGTGGCGAGGATCTCCTAATTCCAGAAGCCACAGAGCACCATCCCAGAAATACCAGTACGGTATTAACGGTCTTCGAGACCTTCGCATCAAATAATAGGAGAAAGCAAACACTCCGCAGCCTTGCCATAATCTACCACGTGGTGACAATAAACCCATGGAGTGACACGGCTATTACTTTCAATGCCAGTGACAAACCTAGATTCCGAACAGTCCGAGCACCAGCCGCATTGGTCCTTAGTCCAATTGTGGATGGCTTTCGACTCACCAGGTACTCATGGACGGCGGCAGCGGATTAAACCTCATCTATGAGGAAACCCTTCAAAAAATGGAAATAGACTGGAACCGCATCGAGCGAAGCAGCACAACCTTTAGAGGAATAATCCCTAGTTGGGAAGCGCGCTATACAGGCAAAATCACACTAGATGTGGTGTTCGGCGCGCCAGAGAATTATAGGTCCTAAGAGATTACGTTCCAAGTGGCCCTGTTCAGTAGCAGTTACCACGCCCTGTTAGGGCGGGAGGCGTTCACAATCTTCCAAGCCATACCCCATTACGGGTACATGAAGCTCAAAATGCCCGGGCCCAACGGAATTATCACTCTTGCTAGTGATCCGGACATAGCACTCCGCGCCGACAGCCGCACTAGCCCTCGAGGCATTATCCGAAGCCCTAGCGGCTGAGGAACTGACTGTGCTGCGCTCTGATATGTCTCCAACGTATCTATAATTTTTGATTGCTCCATGCTATATTATCTACTATTTTGGACTATATTGGGCTTTATTTCCACTTTTATATTATTTTTGGGACTAACCTATTAACCGAAGGCCCAACCCAGAATTGCTGTTTTTTGCCTATTTCAGTGTTTCGGATAAACGAAATATCAAACGGAGTCCAAATGGAATAAAATCTTCGGGAACGTGATTTTCTCACTGAACGTGATCCAGGAGACTTGGACCCTGCTCCAAGGAACAAAAGAGGCGGTCACGAGGGTGGGGGGCGCCCCCCTTAGGGCGTGCCCCCCTGCCTCATGGGCCCCTTGTTGCTCCTCCGGCGTACTTCTTCCTCCTATATATACACATGTACCCCCAAACGATCAGAACAGGAGCCAAAAACCTAATTCCACCGCCACAACTTTCTGTATCCATGAGATCCCATCTTGGGGCCTGTTCTGGAGCTCCGCCGGAAGAGGGCCGTCATCACGGAGGGCTTCTACATCATCATAGCCTCTCCGATGAAGTGTGAGTAGTTTACCTTAGACCTTCGGGTCCATAGTTAGTAGCTAGATGGCTTCTTCTCTCTCTTTGAATCTCAATACAAAGTTCTCCCCCTCTCTTGTGGAGATCTATTCGATGTAATGTTCTTTTTGCGGTGTGTTTGTTGAGAGCGATGAATTGTGGGTTTATGATCAAGTCTATCTATGAATAATATTTGAATCTTCTCTGAATTCTTCTATGTATGATTGGTTATCTTTGCAAGTCTCTTCGAATTATCCGTTTGGTTTGGCCAACTAGATTGGTAGTTCTTGCCATGGGAGAAGTGCTTAGCTTTGGGTTCGATCTTGCGGTGTCCTTACCCAGTGACAGAAGGGGCAGCAAGGCACGTATTGTATCGTTGCCATCGAGGATAACAAGATGGGGTTTATTTCATATTGCATAAATTTATCTCTCTACATCATGTCATCTTGCTTAAAGCGTTACTTTGTTTTTAACTTAATACTCTAGATGCATGATGGATAGCGGTCGATGAGTGGAGTAATAGTAGTAGATGCAGAATCGTTTCGATCTACTTGTCATGGACGTGATGCCTATATACATGATCATGCCTAGATATTCTCATAACTATGCTCAATTCTATCAATTGCTCAACAGTAATTTGTTCACCCACCGTAGAATACTTATGCTCTTGAGAGAAGCCACTAGTGAAACCTATGGCTCCCGGGTCTATTCTCATCATATTAATCTCCATTACTTTAATCTTGCTTTGCTTTTTTACTTTGATTTTACTTTTTACTATGCATCTTTATACCAAAAATACCAAAAATATATCTATCAGATCTCACTCTCGTAAGTGACCGTGAAGGGCTTGACAACCCCTAATCGCGTTGGTTGCGAGTAGCTATCGCTTTGTGCAGGTACGAGGGACTTGAGCGTGGGCTCCTACTGGATTGATACCTTGGTTCTCAAAAACTAAGGGAAATACTTACGCTACTCTGCTGCATCATCCCTTCCTCTTCGGGGAAAACCAACGCAAGCTCAAGACGTAGCAAGAAGGATTTCTGGCGCCGTTGCCGGGAGTCTACGCAAAAAGTCAACATACCAAGTACCCATCACAATCCCTATCTCTCGCATTACATTATTTTCCATTTGCCTCTCGTTTTCCTCTCCCCCCCCCCAATTCACCCTTTCTGTTTTATTCGCCTCTTTTTGCCCGTTTGCTTTTTGTTTGCTCGTGTGCTAGTTTGCTTGCTTGTCGTTATGTCTGAAACTGGGGAAGTTATCGCCAATATGAGCGATAACAATATCATGAAAAATTCTGATGCTCCTGCTAAATAACCTACCATCTTTCATACAAAAAAATTCCGTGTTGGTAGTGGTAATATTATTGGAAAAGGAGTTATTCAAGATTTCTTTACTTGTGTCGGTGCTTTACCTTCTATGGGTAGTTCTATCCTTCACAGAACTAGTAGTCTTGCGGACGCTATTGCCATGCTTGTAGTTGAACTTGAAAGACAATTCATGCACATGCATCCTTCCATACAAAGGATTTTTCTGGAATTTTCTAATATTGAGCATTCTTCTGTTAAGCGTGCCGCTACTATCTTTTTGGCTCATGAGTTTAGATTCATTATAAGAGAAGCCAAAGAAATCTTTGCGCATTATAGGGTGGACGCTTGCCGTCCTCCCATAGAGGCTATCCTCTTTGATCAAGAAGAAATAATGTGTTTTCAATAGATTATGTTGCTTTCAATGAAAATCTTAGAAGAAAGGTTCCTACCAATGTTTTAGTTGATAGAATTTCTGAACTTAAGATTGATGATTTGGCTAGGAGCGTTGATAGAATTGCTCTTGATGTTGATTCTTTGAAACTTAGATCTATTCCACCTAAGCATGATATCAATGAGTCTCTAAAAGCCATGAGAATTTCAATTGATGAGTGTAAGGAAAGAACCACTAGGATGCGTGCTTCCAAAGATGCCTTTTGTTAAAGTGTGTTCTTCCAATACCTATGAAAATCAAGATGAAGATCTAAAAGTTATTGATGTGTCTCCTATTAAATCTTTATTTTTCAATATGAATCTTGATGAAACTGAATATGATGTTACTTTACCTAGAAGGCGTTCTAAAAATTTGGAGTGTTTAGATCTTAATGATGAAATTGATGAAAGTGGGATTGAAAGAAATAAAAATCTAGATGTTGCTAAACCCACTATACTGGATTTCAAGGAATTTAATTATGAAAGTTTCTCTTTAATTGATTGTATTTCCTTGTTGCAATACGTGCTAAATTCTCCACATGCTTATAGTCAAAATAAAGCCTTCACCGAACATATTGTTGATGCCTTGATGCAATCTTATGAAGAAAAACTTGAGTTGAAAGTTTCTATCCCTATAAAACTCTATGATGAGTGGGAACCAACTATTAAAATTAAAATTAAAGATCATGAGTTTTATGCTTTGTGTGATTTGGGTGCTAGTGTCTCTACTATTCCCAAGACTTTGTGTGATTTACTAGATTTCTGTAACTTTGATGATTGCTCTCTAAACTTGCATCTTGCGGATTCCACTATTAAGAAACCTATGGGAAGGATTAATGATGTTCTTATTGTTTCAAATAGGAATTATGTGCCCGTAGATTTTATTGTTCTTGATATAGATTGCAATCCTTCTTGCCCTATTATTCTTGGTAGACCTTTCCTTAGAACGGTTGGTGCGATTATTGATATGAAAGGAAGGGAATATTATATTTAAATTTCCATTAAAAAGGGGCATGGAACACTTTACAAGAAAGAAAATAAAATTACCATATGAAACTATCATGAGAGCCACTTATGGATTGCCTACCAAAGATGGCAATACCTAGATCTATCCTCGCTTTTATGCCTAGCTAGGGGCGTTAAACGATAGCGCTTGTTGTGAGGCAACCCAATTTTATTTTTATTCCTTGCCTTTTGCTACTGTTTAGTAATTATTAAATTACTTAGCCTCTGTTTTGGTTGTGTTTTTTGTGTTCAATTAGTGTTTGTGCCAAGTAGAACCGTTGGGAAGACTTGGGGAAAGTCTGGTTGAACTTGCTGTAAAAAACAGAAACTTTAGCGCTCACGAGAACTGCTGTAATTTTTATTTGAAGAGTGCTATTTAGTTAATTAATTTTGCAGATGATTAATAGATAAATTCCTCACGTCCAGCAATTTATTTTATAATTTTTGGGGTTCCAGATCTTGCGCTAGCTACAGATTACTACAGACTGTTCTGTTTTTGACAGATTCTGTTTTTCGTGTGTTGTTTGCTTATTTTGATGAATCTATGGCTAGTAAAATAGTTTATAATCCAAATAGAAGTTGGAATAAAGTAGGTTTAACACCAATATAAATAAATAATGAGTTCATTACAGTACCTTGAAGTGGTCTTTTGTTTTCTTTGAGCTCACGAGTTTTCTATTTTGAGTTTTGTGTTGTGAAGTTTTCAAGTTTTGGGTGAATTCTTTTGATGGATCATGGAACAAGGACTGGCAAGAGCCTAAGCTTGGGGATGCCCATGGCACCCCCAAGATAATCCAAGGACACCAAAAAGTCAAAGCTTGGGGATGCCCCCGGAAGGCATCCCCTCTTTCGTCCACTTCCATCGGTAATTTACTTGGAGCTATATTTTTATTCACCAACATGATATGTGTTTTGCTTGGAGCGTCTTGTATTATTTGTGTCTTTGTGTCTTAGTATGCCACAATCATCCTTTCTGTACACACATTTTGAGAGAGCCATACACGAATTAAAATTTGATAGAATACTCTATGTGCTTCACTTATATCTTTTGAGCTAAGTAGTTTTGCTCTATGTGCTTCACTTATATCTTTTGAGCTAGATAATTTTGCTCTATGTGCTTCACTTATATCTTTTGAGTGTTATAATTTTGCTCTATGTGCTTCACTTAGATCTTTTAGAGCACGGTGGTGGATTTGTTTTAAAGAAACTATTGATCTCTCATGCTTCACTTAAATTATTTTGAGAGTCTCTTAGTAGCATGGTAATTTGCTTAATAATAATATGCTTGGTATTCAAGATTTGTGAAACTTTCTTTTGAGTGTGTTGAATACTAAGAAAAGATTGAAGCATGATAATTGTTTTGAGATATGGAGGTGATAATATTAAAGTCATGCTAGTTGAGTAGTTGTGAATTTAAAGAATACTTGTGTTAAGGTTTGTGATTCCCGTAGCATGCACGTATGGTGAACCGTTATGTAACAAAGTCGGAGCATGATTTATTTATTGATTGTCTTCCTTATGAGTGGCGGTCAGGAACGAGCGATGGTCTTTTCCTACCAATCTATCCCCCTAGGAGCATGCGCGTAATACTTTGCTTTGATAACTTCTAGATTTTTTTCAATAAGTATATGAGTTCTTTATGACTAATGCTGAGTCCATGGATTATACGCACTCCCAACCTTCCACCTTTGCTAGCCTCTCTAATACCGCACACCTTTCGCCGGTATCATACACCTACCATATACCTTCCTCAAAACAGCCACCATACCTACCTATTATGGCATTTCCATAGCCATTCCGAGATATATTGCCATGCAACTTTCCACCATCTAGTTCATCATGACACATTCATCATTGTCATATTGCTTAGCATGATCATGTAGTTGACATAGTATTTGTGGCAAAGCCACCGTTCATAATTTCTTCATACTTGTCACTCTTGATTCATTGCATATCCCAGTACACCACCGGAGGCATCCATATAGAGTCATACTTTGTTTTAGAATCGAGTTGTAATCATTGAGTTGTAAATAAATAAAAGTGTGATGATCATCATTCAATAGAGCATTGTCCCAATAAAAAAAGAGAAAGGCCAAAGAAAAAAGAAGGCCCAAAAAAGGGGCAATGCTACTATCCTTTTTCCACACTTGTGCTTCAAAGTAGCACCATGATATAGTGAGTCTCATATATTGTGCTTCAAAGTAGCACCATGTTGTTCATATAGAGAGTCTCATATGTTGTCACTTTCATATACTAGTGGGAATTTTTCATTATAGAACTTGGCTTGTATATTCCAATGATGGGCTTCCTCAAAATTGCCCTAGGTCTTCGTGAGCAAGCAAGTTGGATGCACACCCACTAGTTTCTTTTGTTGAGCTTTCATACATTTATAGCTCTAGTGCATCCGTTGCATGGCAATCCCTACTCACTCACATTGATATCTATTGACGGGCATCTCCATAGCCCGTTGATATGCCTAGTTGATGTGAGACCATCTTCTCCTTTTTGTCTTCTCCACAACCACCATTCTATTCCACCTATAGTGCTATATCCATGGCTCACGCTCATCTATTGCGTGAACATTGAAAAAGTTAGAGTATGAAACAATTGCTTGGCTTGTCATCGGGGTTGTGCATGATTTGAATACTTTGTGTGGTGAAGATGGAGCATAGCCAGACTATATGATTTTATAGGGATAACTTTCTTTGGCCATGTTATTTTGAGAAGACATAATTGCTTTATTAGTATGCTTGAAGTATTATTATTTTTTATGCCAATATAAACTTTTGTCTTGAATCGTTCTAATCTGAATATTCATACCACAATTAAGAAGATTTACATTGAAATTATGCCAAGTAGCACTCCGCATCAAAAATTCTCTTTTTATCATTTACCTACTCGAGGACGAGCAGGAATTAAGCTTGGGGATGCTTGATACGTCTCCGACGTATCTATAATTTTTGATTCCTCCATGCTATATTATCTACTGTTTTGGACTATATTGGGCTTTATTTTCCACTTTTATATTATTTTTGGGACTAACCTATTAACCGGAGGCCCAGCCCAGAATTGCTAGTTTTTTGCCTATTTTAGTGTTTCGGATAAACGGAATATCAAACGGAGTCCAAACGGAATAAAATCTTCGGGAACGTGATTTTCTCACCGAACGGGATCCAGGAGACTTGGACCCAGCTCCAAGGAACAAAAGAGGCGGTCACGAGGGTGGGGGGCGCCCCCTGCCTCGTGGGCCCCTCATTGCTCCTCCGGCGTACTTCTTCCTCCTATATATACACACGTACTCCCAAACGATCAGAACAGGAGCCAAAAACCTAATTCCACCGCCGCAACTTTCTGTATCCACGAGATCCCATCTTGGGGCCTGTTCCGGAGCTCCGCCGGAAGAGGGTCATCATCACGGAGGGCTTCTACATCATCATAGCCTCTCCGATGAAGTGTGAGTAGTTTACCTCATACCTTCGGGTCCATAGTTAGTAGCTAGATGGCTTTCTTCTCTCTCTTTGAATCTCAATACAAAGTTCTCCCCCTCTCTTGTGGAGATCTATTCGATGTAATCTTATTTTTGAGGTGTGTTTGTTGAGACCGATGAATTGTTGGTTTATGATCAAGTCTATCTATGAATAATATTTGAATCTTCTCTGAATTCTTTTATGTATGATTGGTTATCTTTGCAAGTCTCTTCGAATTATCCGTTTGGTTTGGCCAACTAGATTGGTAGTTCTTGCCATGAGAGAAGTGCTTAGCTTTGGGTTCGATCTTGTGGTGTCCTTACCCAGTGACAGAAGGGGCAGCAAGGCACGTATTGTATCGTTGCCATCGAGGATAACAAGATGGGGTTTATTTCATATTGCATGAATTTATCTCTCTACATCATGTCATCTTGCTTAAAGTGTTACTCTGTTTTTAACTTAATACTCTAGATGCATGCTGGATAGCGGTCGATGAGTGGAGTAATAGTAGTAGATGCAGAATCGTTTTGATCTACTTGTCACGGACATGATGCCTATACATGATCATGCCTAGATATTCTCATAAATATGCTCAATTCTGTCAATTGCTCAACAGTAATTTGTTCACCCACCGTAGAATACTTATGCTCTTGAGAGAAGCCACTAGTGAAACCTATGGCTCCCAGGTGTATTCTCATCATATCAATCTCCATTACTTTAATCTTGCTTTGCTTTTTACTTTGCTTTTACTTTTTACTTTGCATCTTTATACCAAAAATACCAAAAATATTATATCTATCGGATCTCACTCTCGTAAGTGACCGTGAAGGGCTTGACAACCCCTAATCGCGTTGGTTGCGAGTAGTTATCGCTTTGTGTATGTACGAGGGAATTGAGCGTGGGCTCCTACTGGATTGATACCTTGGTTCTCAAAAACTGAGGGAAATACTTACGCTACTCTGCTGCATCATCCCTTCCTCTTCGGGGAAAACCAACGCAAGCTCAAGACGTAGCACGCTCCACGGTGAACTGGGATGATGTGATACTCGATAAGAGATCCAAGTCCACCTCTTTAAACCGGTGGATGAAATAGTCAAATTCCAAGTCCATCCATCGGACCCTACAAAAACAACTTCCATCGGGGCACAATTAAACCCTGACGTAGATGCCGCACTACGAGAGTTCCTATGCGAGAACTGGGAAATTTTTGCCTGACACCCTTCAGACATGCCAGGAATCCCACGCAGGCTGGCCGAGCACAGCCTCAATATTTTAAAGGGATTAAAGCCGGTCAAGCAGGCTCTTCGGCGTTTCTCTGAACCTAAGAGACAAGCCATGGGAGAGGAACTAGCCAAGTTATTAGAGGCCGGATTCATTAGAGAAATAAAACATCCGGACTGGCTAGCAAACCTGGTGATGGTACCAAAGAAGGACAAATCCTGGCGCCTATGCGTCGACTTTAAGGACCTCAACAAGGCTTGCCCAAGGGATCCCCCCCCCCCCCCCCGCATCGATCAAATTATCGACGCTACCGCAGGACACGATTCATTGTGTTTCCTCGACGCATACTCTGGCTACCACCAAATTAAGATGGCGGAGCCCAACCAAGCTGCAATGGCATTCATCACACCATACGACCCCTTCTGCTTCAACACAATGCCCTTTGGGCTCAAAAACACCGGCGCAACATATCAGCGCATGATTCAGATATGTCTGGCAAACCAGATCGGCAAAACAGTGGAGGCATACGTAGATGACGTGGTCGTCAAAACCAAACATGTCGAATCTCTAGTAGACAACTTGAGGCTCACATTCGATAACCTCCGAACATATGACATCAAGCTCAACCCGGAAAAATGCGTTTTCGGTGTGCCAGCCGGAAAGCTCTTGGGCTTCATTGTATCCAACAGAGGAATTGAAGCAAATCCGGTCAAGATCCAAGCTCTGTCACAATTGGATATCCCAACGGACCTCAAACAAATCCAGAAATTAACCTGATGCGTGGCGACTCTAAGCCACATTTATCTCCCGCCTGGGAGAAAGGGCATTACCCCTTTATCGCCTCCTTCGGCGCACCGAACACTTTGAGTGGACGGATGCCGCCACAGCAGGATTGGAAGAAATAAAAGCCATATTGGCAACCAACCCAGTCCTGGCCGCGCCAAACATTGGCGAACCAATGCTGTTATACATTGCGGCAACTCATCAAGTTGTGAGCGCAGTGCTCGTCGTCGAACGAGAAACGGACGGACATAAATTCCCCCTTCAAAAGTCGGTCTACTATTGATGTCTACTACACAACCTTCTTCTTGGAGATGTTGTTGCGCCTCCAAGTGCAGAGTTTGTAGGACAGTAGCAAATTTCCCTCAAGTGGATGACCTAAGGTTTATCAATCCGTAGGAGGCGTAGGATGAAGATGGTCTCTCTCAAGCAACCCTGCAACCAAATAACAAAGAGTCTCTTGTGTCCCCAACACACCCAATACAATGGTAAATTGTATAGGTGCACTAGTTCGGCGAAGAGATGGTGATACAAGTGCAATATGGATAGTAGATAATAGTTTTTGTAATCTGAAATAATAAAAACAGCAAGGTAGCAAGTGATAAAAGTGAGCGTAAACGGTATTGCAATGTGTTGAAACAAGGCCTAGGGTTCATACTTTCACTAGTGTAAGTTCCCTCAACAATGATAACATAATTGGATCACATAACTATCCCTCAACATGCAACAAAGAGTCACTCTAAAGTCACTAATAGCGGAGAACAAACGAAGAGATTATGGTAGGGTACGAAACCACCTCAAAGTTATTCTTTCCAATCAATCCGTTGGGCTATTCCTATAAGTGTCACAAACAGCCCTAGAGTTCGTACTAGAATAACACCTTAAGACACAAATCAACCAAAACCCTAATGTCACCTAGATACTCCAATGTCACCTCAAGTATCCGTGGGTATGATTATACGATATGCGTCTCACAATCTCAGATTCATCTATTCAACCAACACAAAGGACCTCAAAGAGTGCCCCAAAGTTCTACCGAAGAATCACGACGAAAAACGTGTGCCAAACCCTATGCATAGGTTCATGGGCGGAACCCGCAAGTTGGTCACCTTAACATACATCAAGTGGCACGTGGTATCCCATTGTCACCATTGATATCCACGGCAAGACATACATCAAGTGTTCTCAAGTCTTTAAAGACTCAATCCGATAAGATTACTTCAAAGGGGAAACTCGATTCATTACAAGAGAGAAGAGGGGGGAAGAAACATCATAGGATCCAAATATAATAGCAAAGCTCGCGATACATCAAGATCATATCATCTCAAGAACACGAGAGAGAGAGAGAGAGAGAGAGAGAGATCAAACACATAGCTACTGGTACATACCCTCAGCCCCGAGGGAGAACTACCCCCTCCTCATCATGTAGAGTGCCGGGATGATGAAGATGGCCACCGGTGAGGGTTTCCCCCTCCGGCAAGGTGCCGGAATAGGGTCCCGATTGACTTTTGGTGGCTTCGGAGGCTTCTGGCGGCGGAACTCCGGATCTATCTTGCGTTCTGGAAGTTTTAGGTCACGTAGGTATATATGGGTGCAGGAGGTACGTCAGGGGAGCCACGAGGGCCCCACGAGACAGGGGGCGCGCCCCCCACCCTCGTGGGCAGCTCCTGTATCTTCTGACATGGGGTCCAAGTCCATCAGGTGTGTTTCCTTCCAAAAATAACTTCTCCAGTTGATTTCGTTCCATTTCGACTCCGTCTGATATTCCTTTTCTTCAAAACACTGAAATAGGCATAAAACAGCAAATCTGGGCTAGGCCTCCGGTTAATAGGTTAGTCCCAAAAATAATATAAAAGTGGATAATAAAGCCCATTATTGCCTAAAATAGTAGATAATATAGCATGGAGCAATCAAAAATTATAGATACGTTGGAGACGTATCAAGCATCCCCAAGCTTAATTCCTGCTCGTCCTCGAGTACGTAAATGATAAAAAGATAATTTTTGATGTGGAATGCTAGTTGGCATAATTTCAATGTGATTCTTCTTAATTGTGGCAAGAATATTCAGATCCATAAGATTCAAGACAAAAGTTCATATTGACATAGAAATAATAATACTTCAAGCATACTAACTAAGCAATCATGTCTTGTCAAAATAGCATGGCCAAAGAAAGTTATCCCTACAAAATCATATAGTCTGGCTATGCTCCATCTTCACCACACAAAAATATTTAAATCATGCACAACCCCGATGACAAGCCAAGCAATTGTTTCATACTTTTGATGTTCTCAAACGTTTTCAATCTTCATGCAATACATGAGCGTGAACCATGGACATAGCACTGTAGGTGGAATAGAATGGAGGTTGTGGAGAAGAGAAAAAGGAGAAGATAGTCTCACATCAACTAGGCGTATCAACGGGCTATGGAGATGCCCATCAATAGATATCAATGTGAGTGAGTAGGGATTGCCATGCAACGGATGCACTAGAGCTATAAGTGTATGAAATCTCAACAAAAGAAACTAGTGGGTGTGCATCCAACTTGCTTGCTCATGAAGACCTAGGGCATTTTGAGGAAGCCCATCATTGGAATATACAAGCCAAGTTCTATAATGAAAAATTCCCACTAGTATATGAAAGTGACAACATATGAGACTCTCTATATGAAGAACATGGTGCTACTTTGAAGCACAATATATGAGACTCGCTATATCATGGTGCTACTTTGAAGCACAAGTGTGGAAAAAGGATAGTAGCATTGTCCCTTTTATTTTTTTATTTTTTTATTTGGCCATTCCTTTTTTGGCCTTTATTTTTTTATTTGGCCTTTCTTTTTTATGGCCTTTCTTTTTTTTCTTTTTTTTGAGACAATGCTCTATTGAATGATGATCATCACACTTCTATTTATTTACAACTCAATGATACAACTCGATACTAGAACAAAGATATGACTCTATATGAATGCCTCCGGCGGTGTACCAGGATGTGCAATGAATCAAGAGTGACAAGTATGAAAGAATTATGAATGGTGGCTTTGCCACAAATACAATGTCAACTACATGATCATGCTAAGCAATATGACAATGATGGAGTGTGTCATAATAACCGGAACGGTGGAAAGTTGCATGGCAATATATCTCGGAATGGCTATGGAAATGCCATAATATGTAGGTATGTTGGCTGTTTTGAGGAAGGTATATGGTGGGTTTATGGTACCGGCGAAAGTTGTGCGGTACTAGAGAGGCTAGCAATGGTGGAAGGGTGAGAGTGCGTATAATCCATGGACTCAACATTAGTCATAAAGAACTCACATACTTATTGCAAAAATATATTAGTTATCGAAACAAAGTACTACGCACATGCTCCTAGGGGGATAGATTGGTAGGAAAAGACCATCGCTCGTCCCCGACCGCCACTCATAAGGAAGACAATCAATAAATAAATCATGCTCCGACTTTGTTACATAACGGTTCACCATACGTGCATGCTACGGGAATCACAAACTTCAACACAAGTATTTCTCAAATTCATAACCACTCAACTAGCATGACTCTAATATCACCATCTCCATATCTCAAAACAATTATCAAGTATCAAACTTCTCATAGTATTCAACACACTCATAAGAGAATTTTATTATTCTTGAATACCTAGCATATTAGGATTTTAAGCAAATTACCATGCTATTTAAGACTCTCAAAATAATCTAAGTGAAGCATGAGAGTTCATCTATTTCTTCAAAATAAAACTACCACCATGCTCTAAAAGATATAAGTGAAGCACTAGAGCAGATGACAAACTACTCTGAAAGATATAAGTGAAGATCAATCAGTAGTCGAATAATTATGCAACTACGTGAAGACTCTCTAACATTTAATAATTTCAGATCTTGGTATTTTATTCAAACAGCAAGCAAAGCAAAATAAAATGACATTCTAAGAATAGCAAACATCATGTGAAGAAGCAAAAACTTAGGATCAACCGGTACTAACCGATAGTTGTTGAAGAAGAAAGGTGGGATGCCAACCGGGGCATCCCCAAGCTTAGATGCTTGAGACTTCTTGAAATATTATCTTGGGGTGCCTTGGGCATCCCCAAGCTTGAGCTTTTGTGTCTCCTTAATTCCTCTCATATCACGGTCTCCCTAAATCTCAAAAGCTTCATCCACACAAAACTCAACAAGGACTCGTGAGATAAGTTAGTATAAACCATTGCCAAAACCTTATCATACTCTACTGTAGCAAATCCCTAAAATTATTATTCAACATTGAATACTAAATGCCTCTGCATATTTAATAGTACTATCCTCAAATAGAATCATTAAAGAAGCAAACATATGCAAACAATGCAAACATAACAGCAATCTGCCTAAACAGGATAGTCTGTAAAGAATGCTGCAACATCCATACTTCCCTAGCTCCAAAAATTATGAAAGAAAATTCCCACTGTAGTAAATTTATCATAGCTTAATATGCAAAAGGTTTCAACATTTTATCACATTCTGACTTTTCTAGGGAATTATTGCAACAGCGGTAAACTTTCTGTTTTCAAACAGCGACATGTATACTTGTAATATAGGCATAGTAAAGACTATCAATGCCACTTTTATTGAAATAAAATATGCAAAACATTGTTCTAAATAACATCAAGAAAATCCTAAAAAAATAAATTGACGCTCCAAGCAAAACACATATCATGTGGCGAATAAAATATAGCTCCAAGTAAAGTTACCGATGAACGAAGACGAAAGAGGGGATGCCTTCCGGGGCATCCCCAAGCTTAGGCTCTTTGTTGTCCTTGAATATTACCTTGGGTTGCCTTGGGAATCCCCAAGCTTAGGATCTTGCCACTCCTTATTCCGTAGTCCATCGAATCTTTACCCAAAACTTGAAAACTTCACAACACAAAACTTAATAGAAAACTCGTAAGCTCCGTTAGTACAAGAAGGTAAATCACCACTTCAAGGTACTGTAATGAACTCATTCTTTATTTATATTGGTGTTAAACCTACTGTATTCCAACTTCTCTATGGTTTATAAACTATTTTACTAGCCATAGATTCATCAAAATAAGCAAATAACACATGAAAAACAGAATCTGTCAAAAACAGAACAGTCTGTAGTAATATGGATCAAACGTATACTTCTGGAACTCATAAAATTCTCAAATAAATTTCTGGACCTGAGGAATTTATCTATTAATCATATTCAAAAAGAATTAACTAAATATCACTCTCCAAATAAAAATGGCAGCAATTCTCGTGAGCGCTAAAGTTTCTGTTTTTTACAGCATGACCAACAAGACTTTCCCCAAGTCTTCCCAAAGGTTCTACTTGTCACAAACACTAATTGAACACATAAAACCACATATAAACAGAGGCTAGATGAATTATTTATTACTAAACAGGAACAAAAATAAAGAAACAAAAATAAAGTTGGGTTGCCTCCCAATAAGCGCTATCGTTTAACGCCCCTAGCTAGGCATGATGATTTCAATGATGCTCACATAAAGGATAGGAATTGAAACATAAAGAGAGCATCATGAAGAATATGACTAGCACATTTAAGTCTAACATACTTCCTATGCATAGGGATTTTGTGAGCAACCAACTTGTGGGAACAATAATCAACTAGCATAGGTGGGTAAAACAAGCATAACTTCAAAGCTTTAAGCACATAGAGAGGAAACTTGATATTATTGCAATTCCTACAAGCATATATTCCTCCCTCATAATAATTTCCAGTAGCATCATGAATGAATTCAACAATATAACCAGCACCTAAAGCATTCTTTTCATGATCTATAAGCATAGAATTTTTACTACTCTCCACATAAGCAAAATTCTTCTCATGAATAATAGTGGGAGTATCATAAGAGACTTGAATATTATAAATTGTTTCCACATTAAAAGAGTAATGTTCAGAAAAGGGGTAACCATAATCATGACAAGTTTTATAAATATAATCCTCACTACTTTTTATAGCATATGTATCATCACAATAATTATCATAAGCAGGAGGCATGTTATTATCATTATGAGTTTGCATATCAAAATTTGGTAGACTAAAAATATAATCTTCATTAAGAGTAGCATCACCAAGCTTGGGAAAAACATTAATTGCAGCAAATATATTCTCAAATATGTCATCCTCGTCAAACATAGCTTCCCCAAGCTTGGGCCTTTTCGTATCATAAGCATAATCACTCTCATCATTAATAGCATGGATAGCACCAATAGTATAGCAATTATTATATTCTTCCAAGCAAGTGCCAAAAAGATTTTCAAGATCATAAGAAGTATCATTATCTTCCACAATTATATTTTCATGAGGCACAATAGTAATAGGAGCAGCATTATTTGGGAGAGATATCTTTTTACCTCTCTTCCTTTTTCTTTTCTTCTTTTTCACCACATCATGCGTGGGTTCAATTCTCTTTTTGGAGCTCCTTATTAATGAGATTGGTTGAATAGGAGGCTCCTCCTCATTAGCTGATTCATCATAAGAAATAATAGGAGGATATTGGGAAGTCTCTTCCCTTTTGTTAGTATTCTCTTCATCTTCTATTTGTTTTCTTTTCTTTATGTAATGGGCAATATAAGGATTTTAAATGCAATTCACCGCACAATACATATAAATATTCTCTAGATCAAAATGGAGAACTTTATCAAGGGCAAATTTTGGAATATCCTCAGTTATACGTTTCATTTCTTCATAACCCAAAATAAGGCTAAGCTCTTTATGATGCTCAAGGGTAATCAAATTATCACAATATTTGGACACGACTTGATCATGAAACAAATAGCATTGGAGCTTTAAATGACCATGTTCATTGCAAAGTTCATAAGGAGCACGAAAAATATTGAATATTTCAGCACATTCATCTAGCTCTTATTGCAACAATTTGGTTTCTAAGTACTTATGCCTCTTGCAATATCTATCTTCCCTATTTGGTGTGTACTTGCAAACCCAGTCTACTCCACAAAAATTGACATGTTTATAGGAGGCATTTTCATCATAACTAGTGCAATCATCATTAGCATTATGGATATTCAAAGAACTCGTACTAACAACATTGCAATCATGCTCATCATTCAAGTATTTAGTGCCAAACATTTTATAGATTTCTTCTTCTAGCACTTGAGCACAATTATCCTTTCCATCATACTAACGAAAGATATTAAAAAGGTGAAGCGTATGAGACAAACTCAATTCCATTTTTTATAGTTTTATTTTATAAACTAAACTAGTGATAAAATAAGAAACTAAAAGACTCGATTGCAAGATCTAAAGATATACCTTCAAGCACTAACCTCCCTGGCAACGGCGCCAGAAAAGAGCTTGATGTCTACTACACAACCTTCTTCTTGTAGACGTTGTTGGGCCTCCAAGTGCAGAGGTTTGTAGGACAGTAGCAAATTTCCCTCAAGTGGATGACCTAAGGTTTATCAATCCATAGGAGGTGTAGGATGAAGATGGTCTCTCTCAAGCAACCCTGCAACCAAATAACAAAGAGTCTCTTGTGTCCCCAACACACCCAATACAATGTTAAATTGTATAGGTGCACTAGTTCGGCGAAGAGATGGTGATACAAGTGCAATATGGATAGTAGATAATAGTTTTTGTAATCTGAAATAATAAAAACAGCAAGGTAGAAAGTGATAAAAGTGAGCGTAAACGGTATTGCAATGTGTTGAAACAAGGCCTAGGGTTCATACTTTCACTAGTGTAAGTTCCCTCAACAATGATAACATAATTGGATCACATAACTATCCCTCAACATGCAACAAAGAGTCACTCTAAAGTCACTAATAGTGGAGAACGAACAAAGAGATTATGGTAGGGTACGAAACCACCTCAAAGTTATTCTTTCCAATTAATCCGTTGGGCTATTCCTATAAGTGTCACAAACAGCCCTAGAGTTCGTACTAGAATAACACCTTAAGACACAAATCAAACAAAACCCTAATGTCACCTAGATACTCCAATGTCACCTCAAGTATCCGTGGGTATGATTATACGATATGCGTCACACAATCTCAGATTCATCTATTCAACCAACACAAAGGACCTCAAAGAGTGCCCCGAAGTTCTACCGGCGAATCACGATGAAAAACGTGTGCCAAACCCTATGCATAGGTTCATGGGTGGAACCCGCAAGTTGGTCACCTTAACATACATCAAGTGGCACGTGGTATCCCATTGTCACCACAGATATCCACGGCAAGACATACATCAAGTGCTCTCAAGTCTTTAAAGACTCAATCCGATAAGATTACTTCAAAGGGGAAACTTGATTCATTACAAGAGAGAAGAGGGGGGAAGAAACATCATAGGATCCAAATATAATAGCAAAGCTCGCGATACATCAAGATCGTATCATCACAAGAACACGAGAGAGAGAGAGAGAGAGAGAGAGAGAGAGATCAAACACATAGCTACTGGTACATACCCTCAGCCCCGAGGGAGAACTACTCCCTCCTCGTCATGGAGAGCGTCGGGATGATGAAGATGGCCACCGGTGAGGGTTCCCCCCCTCTAGCAGGGTGCCGGAACAGGGTCCCGATTGACTTTTTGTGGCTGCGGAGGCTTCTGGCAGCGGAACTCCCGATCTATCTTGCGTTCTAGAAGTTTTAGGTCATGTAGGTATATATGGGTGCAGGAGGTACGTCAGGGGAGCCACGAGGGCCCCACGAGACAGGGGGGGCGCGCCCCCCACCCTCGTGGGCAGCTCCCGTATCTTCTGACGTGGGGTCCAAGTCCATCAGGTGTGTTTCCTTCCAAAAATAACTTCTCAAGTTGATTTCGTTCCGTTTCGACTCCGTCTGATATTCCTTTTTCTTCAAAACACTGAAATAGGCATAAAACAACAAATCTGGGTTGGGCCTCCGGTTAATAGGTTAGTCTCAAAAATAATATAAAAGTGGATAATAAAGCCCATTATTGGCTAAAACAGTAGATAATATAGCATGGAGCAATCAAAAATTATAGATACATTGGAGACGTATCAACTATGTATCCACTGTCCTTACTCCATGCAAGTCACAGTACCCGCATTATCAAAAGATAGCATACGCGGTATTCATGGCATCCCAGAAGCTGCGACACTACTTTCAAGAGTGTTCGATAACAGTAGCCTCAGAAGTGCCACTTAATGATATTATAAACAACCACGACACCACGGGCCGTATTGCCAAATGGGCCATTGAGCTCCTCCCGTTCGACATAACTTACAAGCCGCTGCGAGCCATTAAGTCGCAAGTATTGGCCGACTTTGTCGCCGAATGGACGGAAGCCGAACTCCCTAAAGAGTACGGCGCATATTCCAACTGGATCATGCACTTCGACGGCTCCAAAATGTTGGCTGGTCTGGGGGCTGGCGTTGTTTTGACGTCCCCAACCGGAGATACAGTTCAATACATACTCTAGATAATGTGTACGGACTCCAACAACGCAGCCGAATATGAGGCCCTTTTACATGGTCTCTGGATGGCAGTATCCATGGGCATTCAACGCCTAGAAGTGCGGGGGGATTCGAACCTCGCAATATCCCAAATAAATGGAGACTTTGATGCCAAGGATCCAAAAATGGCGGCTTATCGCAACGCCGTCCTAAAAATGGCAGCTCGGTTTGAGGGGCTCGAATTTCATCATGTGGCTCGAGAAAACAATCAGGAGGCGGATATCCTCGCCCGCATCGGCGCAAAACGCGACGCGGTCCCCCCAACATATTTTTGGAGAGACTGTTCAAGCCATCCGTAGTATGGGAAGGGGACACCGGTAACAATAATCCGAACCTGGCCAAAATACCCGGTACCGAACAATCTGACACAATCGGAGGCTCCGCCACCGAAATAACACCTTCGGCCCACGTAATAATGTCCATCATAGCCCCGTGGACAGAACCATTCCTGGCCTACCTAACTAGGCAGGAACTTCCGGAGGACCAAAATGAGGCACGCTGCATAGTGCGGCGATCTAAGGCCTACAGGGTCTATGAGGGAGAATTGTATAAAAAAGCACTACCGGAGTCCTTCAAAGGTGTATCTCCGAAGAGGAAGGACGGAACCTTTTGGCAGAAATTCACGCCGGACTCGGCGGTCACCATGCCGCAGCCCGGGCTCTTGTCAGCAAGGCCTTCCGTACAGGATTCTATTGGCCAACGGCCCGGGCAGATGCACAGGACTTGGTCCAACGTTGTGCCGGTTGCCAGCTCTTTGCAAATCAAAGCCACATGCCACCCACCGCCCTCCAAACAATCCCCATTACGTGGCCCTTCGCGGTCTGGGGGCTTGACATGGTTGGACCCCTTAAAGGGGGAACCCACAAGAAAAAATACTTACTGGTCATGGTGGATAAAATCACCAAACGGATAGAGGCCAAACCTGTTAAAACTGCCAAATCCGGACCGGTGATAGACTTCATATCCGGGGTCGTACACCGTTATGGCGTCCCTCACAGCATCATCACTGACAACGGCATGAACTTTACTGCCGATGAGGTAAAACTCTGGTGTAGCAAAATGGGCATCAGGCTCGATTATGCTTCGGTCTATCACCCACAAACCAACGGTCAAGTGGAGCGCGTGAACGGTCTTATAATGAGCAGCATTAAACCCAGGCCAGTGCGGTCCTTAACGGAGTCTAACACGCACTGGGTAGAGGAGCTCGACTCCGTACTCTGGGGGCTGCGGACCACGCCGAACCGTAGTACCGGATATACACCCTTCTTTATGGTGTACGGCGCAGAGGCAGTCTTGCCCTATGACATAATTCATGACTCACCTCGAGTGCGCATGTACGAAGAAAGAGAAGCCAAGCTTGATCGGCAGGACAGTCTGGACACCTTGGAGGAGGAGCGCGATGTGGCAAAAGCCCGTTCTGCATTTTATCAGCAACAGGCTCGCAGATGCCAAAGCAGAGAAGTACGGGCCAAAACTTATAACGTTGGCGAACTAGTTCTACGTCTGCCGGATAAGAAAAAGAACAAGCTTGAGCCCAAATGGGAAGGTCCCTTCATTATTTACCAAGTTCTGACCGGTGGAGCGTACCGACTGCGGGATGCATCGACTAATCGACTCGAGCCGAACCCATGGAACGCGGCCAGGCTCCAATGATTCTACGCCTAGCGCCGGACCCTGTGTTCGTCCCCTTCCTCTGTCCATTTTTTATACATTATTTGTCTTCTTTTTCTTTCTTTTTTTTATTCTTTCTCCAGGCCTTCAAAGGACAACTTGCGCCTCGTTTGCACATTACAGATGCGCTAGCCGCACTCATCATACCTGGGGGCTTCTTTCATAGAAGCTTGATTATTTATTTGGGCCTCGTGCCCCGCACATGTGTTATGCTTCCACATATACCTTTTTCGCCATTATATGCATCGATATGACTTAAGTTTTGGCCAAGCTGGGTTGCCTGGCTCTTGTATTTATGCCCTACGTTCCCGTTAATTCGGCTAGGGCATAAGGGGAGCACCTCTGCGATTGTTACTGCCGGGTCAGCCGGATGTGTACCTCAGACTGGGTGAAGCCGAAAGCTAGCGTTCTTAAGGGAATATTCGGTCGGCGAACAAAAGATGATTTTTATTTATTTTCCATATCTGCCCCCAGATGTTTTTTCCTGCGTTTCCTATCGCAGTCCGGACATGCACTTTAGGGCATGCTTACCCAGGGAAAGGAACCCTTAACGGAACTATTCTCCCTGGAAGATGTTTCTTACTACCCATGTAATATAACATAACTAGTTGGGCACTTGTCTGTTCAAGCACCAATGACCCCTACGCCTGGTCTCCACGCATACCCCGGTTCTTATATAACTGAGCGGGTATTCGGATACACTCCGGACTATCGGGTCCCGAGGTTGAAGCGAAAAGGTCCGCCATGACAAATGATCTACAATCCGGCTAGAAGGCATTATACATGTCACTTTAATTACATAGTCATGCAGACTGACTAAATTCCTCCTCTATACCATCCAACAGGCGGTCTAGCCTACAATCCTGTTGGGAATACTTTGCGGCTAATTCTACTTGCCCATAAACTAAGCTAACGGGGATCTCTTTTCCGTCGGGCCCCACAGGTCCGACCTCGGCCATGTGATTTGGGTCAGCCTTGGTGTACCGCGTCTTCACCATGGCCCAGGCTTCTCGGGCACCTTGTCGGCAGGCCGATATCTTCCATAATCGGAAGCGCCGCCGTGCTCCCTTGAGCTTCTCCGTAAGCTCTGCAACGCCTTCTGGCAGGGAGGCGGATGGCCACAAGGCCTGGGCAACACCTTGCATCACCTTCCGAACTTGTTCGTGCAGATGCGAGAGCTCGGATAGAAGATCACCTACAGACCCGGGCATTTCCTCCGCAGGACGACCCGTCAGCATACCTACAGACATAACGCTGTTAGTCGGCTTCTTCGCCGAACTCCTTCAAAAGGATTCGTTCAAGCACTTACTGAAAATGCCGCGCCGAAGCCGCTTTTTCTCCTTCTCGGAGTCTGCAAGCTGGGCTCGAACGTCTTTTAGTTCCACGCTCAGCTTGACATTGGCATCTTGGAGATTGTTTTTCTCCCGCCTAACCTCAGTCAGCACGCGTTTTCCAGCCTCTAGCTGTCATACGACATGCTAGTCCTCCGGATTTTCTCTGGATTCATCTGCAAAATCTACTGTTAGATCTGCAGCCACGCCGCACACTATATGGTAACCATCATTCTTTAAAGTAAAATGTTACCAGCGGGAGGCTTTTTCGGTTCCTGCAATGCGGCAACAGCGGCCCGCAGTTGGGTCTTGCACTCCTCCAGCTCCTGGGACAGCCTAGTATTCTTCTCTGTAAGAACCTGCACAATAAAGATGATCCTTAAATCAGTTCTGCTAACTGTTTCAAGTCTCAGGGGCTACTGATATATATAAATCGCTAGATTTACTCACCTGTACATCCTTTACATACTGATCCGTGGCTCTGGCTAGACCATCTTGAGCAGCACGGAAGTACGCCTCTCCGGAATTAAAGGCATCAAATGCCTCTGGTGAGAAACAAGCGTCACGGAATACGGCCCGGCGGCGCCTATGATTCATGGCGCTTTCCACTTCTCAGTTAGTAGCAGATAATCTATCCGCATCCTCTGTAGGGGGATTATTCGGCGCCTGCCCCATATCGGCTTCCGCCTCTATGTCCGGTCCTGGCGCCTGACTGGTGGAGGCATGATTAGCAACATCGCCGGACATATTCCGGCGAGCGTTTTTTCTATTAAAGAAACACAGGCGTCATTACATTTTGAGAAAGACGACAACCACGGAGCGGGGTTTTTATACCTTTGCGCCGGCGTCTCCGTCCTGACCGCCTTCCTTTTTGGCCTACCCGGCCTCGGCGCCTCTTGTTGGCGAGTTGCTGCGGGTTCGGCAGGGCGTCCCGAATGCCTTCCCTGTAAAAAATGCCATGTGTATATGGTGGGTGAAGTGTCTAAAAGGGGATCCTAGTTTTTGGAGTTGGGATTTTTGGTTTTTCTTACGTGCGATGCAGGGAGCAGTCCGGGATAGTCGGCCGTAATGGCCACCATGGCGTCGTCGCAGCTTAACTGATAGAACTGCCGGTCTATCAGCTCCACGAGATAACCGGATCTTCTTCAAGTCCGGAGTCGAGGGCCCGGTCAGGGTCCTCCGGTTGTGGAGAGGAGCCGCTAACCTCCTTTATGGCTTTTCGCAGTTCCTGCCGCAAACTGGCAAGGTGAATACTTACGACAAAGAATGCGGGAAAATGGAAGTAAGGGGATATAGCTTACCCAGCTTGGAGGATTGTACATGGAGAATCCATCCCGTGGCTTGATGCGGGTGAACTCCTCCTCCTCTCCCTTGAACAATTCAGACAGAATTTTTACTAAAGCGGCAGCATTGCCCGGACCCTTACGCCCGTAGCGGGTGGCGTCATCTGCCCCGTTGAAACACCACAAGGGGTGCCCACGGCATTGAAGTGGTTGCACTCCCCGCATTATGCAAATCGACATAACTTCGATTATTGTCAATCCTGATTGAGCCAGTGCTTTGATCTGGTTCATCAGATAGAGGACTTCTCTGTTGTCTTCCACCTGGGGGCTCCGTGGGCGCCAACTTCGGTGCTTCTTCAGAGGAGCATTGTTGAACTCACGAAGACCCCGCCGAACAGGGTTCGGAAGGGGAACGTCCTCCATATAAGACCATTCTGAAGGCCAGTCTTCGGACGACTTCTTCGGGGTACCGGACAGGTATCCGGTATCGGCGATGCGCCATATTTCGGCTCCGCCCACTTGGTAAAGTGATCCCCTCTGTGTGCGAGGGACGAGGCAAAATAGCCTTTTCCACAGATCAAAGTGAGCCTCGTAGCCCAGGAACAACTCATAGAGAGCAACATAGCCGGCGATATGTAGAATGGAGGCAGGGGTGAAATTGTGTAATTGGAGGCTGTAGAACTCTAGGAGCCCGCGGAGGAACGGATGAATTGGAAATCCGAGTCCCCTTAGTAAGTAAGGAACAAGGCCGACCCGTTCCCCCATGGAGGGACAGGGAAAGCTCTCCGCTTGCTCCCCGCCATTGTAGGTGGCAAGCCTGGCTCGAACGGGCACCATATACGCTGGAGGGAGAAATCCCTTGGTCTGCAGTTCGACCAATCGACTGTGTGGGACTGAACACCTCTCCCAATCACCGGGCTTAGGGCTACGGGGGCGGGAGGAGGAGCTGCGGAGGTCGGCCATGCTGGAATAGATCTTTCCGAAACGCGCTCTGATGGATTCTCGCTGAGGGGAGGATGGTGTGGATCGGATCTAAGAATCCCTATCCCTTTAATAGACAATTTATTTATCTGGCTAGGGGGCGAATGTAAAAATGCCCTGGCGCCTCGTATTCATTCGACGCATGGGAGATAGCCCTTATTGGGGACATAAGCCAAGAGGTTCAACATTTATGGGGCCGGACATTGCTTACAAACACTTGGAAATTAGAGAAGAACCCGCCTTGCAATGCCGAAGACAATACTGCACGCCGGACTCATCGTCATTGAAGCCTGGTTCGGGGGCTACTGAGGGAGTCCTGGATTAGGGGGTATTCGGACAGCCGGACTATATCCTTTGGCCGGACTATTGGACTATGAAGATACAAGATTGAAGACTTCGTCCCGTGTCCGGATGGGACTCTACTTGGCGTGGAAGGCAAGCTAGGCAATACGGATATGTATATCTCCTCCTTTGTAACCGACCTTGTGTAACCCTAGCCCCCTCCGGTGTCTATATAAACCGGAGGGTTTAGGTCCGTAGGACAACATACAATCATACCATAGGCTAGCTTCTAGGGTTTAGCCTCTCCGATCTCGTGGTAGATCAACTCTTGTAATACCCATATCATCAAGAATAAATCAAGCAGGACGTAGGGTTTTACCTCCATCAAGAGGGCCCGAACCTGGGTAAAACATCGTGTCCCCTGCCTCCAGTTACCATCCGCCTAGACGCACAGTTCGGGACCCCCTACCCGAGATCCGCCGGTTTTGACACCGACAGATGGGCTTCCTAAAAATGCCCTAGGTCTTCGTGAGCAAGCGAGTTGGATGCACCCTCACTTAGTTTCTTTTTGAGCTTTTATACACTTATAGCTCTAGTGCATCCGTTGCATGGCAATCGCTACTCACTCACATTGATATCTATTGACGGGCATATCCATAGCCCGTTGATATGCCTAGTTGATGTGAGACTATCTTCTCCTTTTTGTCTTCTCCACAACTACCATTCTATTCCACCTATAGTGTTATGTCCATGGCTCACGCTCATGTATTGCGTGAAGATTAAAAAAGTTTGAGAACATCAGAAGTATGAAATAATTGCTTGGCTTGTCATCGGGGTTGTGCATGATTTAAATATTTTGTGTGATGAAGATAGAGCATAGCCAGACTATATGATTTTGTAGGGATAGCTTTATTTGGCCATGTTATTTTGAGAAGAGATGATTACTTTGTTAGTATGCTTGAAGTATTATTATTTTTATACCAATATTAAACTTTTGTCTTGAATATGATGGATCTGAATATTCTTGCCACAATAGAGAAGATTACATTGATAAATATGTTAGGTAGCATTCCACATCAAAAATTCTATTTTTATCATTTACCTACTCGAGGACGAGCAGGAATTAAGCTTGGGGATGCTTGATACGTATCCAATGTATCTATAATTTTTTATTGTTCCATGCTATTATATTATCAACCTTGGATGTTTTATATGCATTAATATGCTATTTTATATGATTGTTGGGACTAACCTATTAACCTAGAGCCTAGTGCCAGTTTCTGTTTTTTCGTTGTTTTTGAGTATCGCAGAAAAGGAAAACCAAACAGATTCCGATTGACCTGAAATTTCACGAAGATCATTTTTGCACCAGAAGAAGCCCACGGAGTACTGGAGGCGGGCCAAAAGAGTCACGAGGCCACCACGAGGGTGGGGGGTGCGCCCTACCCCCTAGGCACGCCCCCTGCCTCATGGCCGCCTCGGGAACCCCCTGACTTCTCCCCGACTCCAACACCTCTTATATAACCCAAAACTTCCAGAAAGAAACCTAGATCGGGAGTTCCGCCGCTAGAAGCCTCTGTAGCCACCGAAAACCAATCTAGACCCGTTCTGGCACCCTGCCGGAGGGGGGAATCCCTCTCCGGTGGCCATCTTCATCATCTCGATGCTCTCCATGACGAGGAGGGAGTAGTTCACCCTCGGGGCTGAGGGTATGTACCAGTAGCTATGTGTTTGATCTCTCTCTCTCTCTCGTGTTCTTGAGGTGGCATGATCTTGATGTATCGCGAGCTTTGCTATTATAGTTGGATCTTATGATGTTTCTCCCCCTCTACACTCTTGTGATGAATTGAGTTTTCCCTTTGAAGTTATCTTATCGGATTGAGTCTTTAAGTATTTGAGAACACTTGATGTGTGTCTTGCATGTGCTTATCTGTGGTGACAATGGGATATCACGCGATCCACTTGATGTATGTTTTGGTGATCAACTTGCGAGTTCCGTGACATCGTGAATTATGCATAGGGGCTGGCACATGTTTTCATCTTGACTCTCCGATAGAAACTTTGGTGCACTCTTTGAAGTTCTTTGTGTTGGTTGAATAGATGAATCTGAGATTGTGTGATGCATATCGTATAATCATACCCAAGGATACTTGAGGTGACATTGGAGTGTCTAGGTGACATTAGGGTTTTGATTGATTTGTGTCTTAAGGTGTTATTCTAGTACGAACTCTAGGATAGATTGAACAGAAAGAATAGCTTCATGTTACCTTACTACAGACTCTTGAATAGATCGATCAGAAAGGATAACTTTGAGGTGGTTTTGTATGCTACCATAATCTCTTCGTTTGTTCTCCGCTATTAGTGACTTTGGAGTGACTCTTTGTTGCATGTTGAGGGATAGTTATCTGATCCAATTATGTTATTATTGTTGAGAGAACTTGCACTAGTGAAAGTATGAACCCTAGGCCTTGTTTCCTAGCATTGCAATGTCGTTTATGCTCACTTTTATTACTTGTTACCTTGCTGTTTTTATAGTTTCAGATTGCAAAAACCTATATCTACCATCCATATTGCACTTGTATCACCATCTATTCGGTGTATTGGGTGTGTTGGGGACACAAGAGACTCTTTGTTATTTGGTTGCAGGGTTTCTTGAGAGAGACCATCTTCATCCTACGCCTCCCGCGGATTTATAAACCTTAGGTCATCCACTTGAGGGAAATTTGCTACTGTCCTACAAACCTCTGCACTTGGAGGCCCAACAATGTCTACAAGAAGAAGGTTGTGTAGTAGACATCATGTATCCATGACAGATGTGAGATTGTTAATTAAGGTTTAACTTAAGGTGGCTACTTTAATACACATCTGGGTGGATTAGTTGGGGCACCCTGGAGTACCCAGTGGTTTGCCCGGGCACCTGGATAACCTAGTGCTTGCCCAAGGGGATCCCGGAGTACCCGTGTGATCACCCTATGGAATGCCACCCAGGCTCAAAGGGATCATGAGATTATTCATGCTAGAAACTTCCGTGTGCAGCCACAAGCTATTATGGGCTCTAGCATAGTGGAGTAAGTTGCATGACCTCTTCCAGTGGTAGGCTAGCAGATGTAGGGGATGTAGGTTGGTACGGTCTACCCGAGGTTAGAGTTAATGCTTCTGAAGGACTGTGTCTCTGTCATCCGTTTCTCAAACACCATGTAGTGCGAGAAATCCAACGGAGGAGATCGAGTCTTGTGGGGAAAAGTGCGCAAACCTCTGCAGAGTGTACAAACTAATCATGGTTAGTCGTGTCCCCGGTTATGGACATCTTGAGTATCTGGATCTTGGATTATCATGTTGATCTCATCACTTTACTTAATTAATTTTTTGGGTTGTTAACTTTTAATTGGGATTGAGTTGGTGGAACCTTCTCAATAATTTTCAACCAACTTTGTAGTTAAATAAAATATATTCCTTTGATGTAGGAAAAAATTGGCTTTTCGCAGAAACTTTATAACCATAGAGCCTCCACCAGCCAAATATGCATGTAGTGATAGCTATTATTCATCATTAACCTATGGTGTGAATTTGCCAGTACATTCAATGTACTGACCCTTTGTGGCTGCACCATCTCATGTTGTAGGATTATCTTACGACGAGTAAGTGCTACGTTAGGGTTACAATTTCTACACTCAACTTGCCGTTGGTGTTGATGGGAATCCACAACCTTGTTGTTACCTCCGCTATTTGGATTGAGGTAATAGTATTTATGTTACTTTATACATGTGATTTACCTCTGTTATAAATCCTTGAGTATTGTGTGTGTCAGCATACCGGTCCAGGGATGACACTTAAGCACGGAGACTTGATCCATTCAAGTCAGGTTGCTACACTGATACACAAAGACTTGACCGATTTCGGGTCGGGTCGCTACATTTCTCTTGAGAGCTCATGATTGGGGCATGAATGTAACACTGACTTAAGCCTCCCCCAAGCTTGAGCGATACTTTCTCCTTCACGAGGCCAAAAATTATATATATAATTCCGATCATGATGAACCACATGCATAGAATAAAACTTCTGATGAAATTCCAATTTCAACCGGTTGTAGTTCCATGATCCAATATCATCACATAGCCTATACCATGTTAATGCCTTTACCTTCAAAGATAAAGGGAATTACTTCTTCTTGACAACATCCTTGGGCATACCTGCAAGCTTAAATAATCCACAAACTTCATCCACATAGATTAAGTGCATATCGGGATGTAATGTTCCATCTCTTGCATAAGGAGTAGCTAGAAGTTTCTCTATTATACCCGAAGGAATTTCATAATAAATATTTTCAGTAGGTGAAGTAGGTTGAGGAGAAACTCTTTGCTCTTCCGGTCAAGGTGAAGATACCCCAAACAAACCCCTCAAAGGATTATTTTCCATAGTAACAAGTGACAGTAAATTTCAGCACACTATATAAATGTTTCCTTACCAAATTCCACTTACCAAAGGCGCTTCACTCCCTGGCAACGGCGCCAGAAAAGAGTCTTGATGACCCACAAGTATAGGGGGTCTATCATAGTCCTTTCGATAAGTAAGAGTGTCGAACCGAACGAGGAGCAGAAGGAAATGACAAGCGGTTTTCAGTAAGGTATTCTCTGCAAGCACTGAAATTATCGCTAACAGATAGTTGTGTGACAAGATAATCCATAATGGGTAACAAGTAACAAAAGTAAACAAGGTACAGCAAGGTGGCCCAATCCTTTTTATAGCAAAGGACAAGCCTGGACGAACTCTTATATAAAGTAAAGCGCTCCCGGGGACATATGGGAATTGTTGTCAAGTTAGTTTTCATCATGCTCATATGATTCGTGTTTGTTACTTTGATAATTTGATATGTGGGTGGACCGGTGCTTGGGTGCTTCCCTTCCTTGGACAAGCCTCGCACTTATGATTAACCCCTCTCGCAAGCATCCACAACTACGAAAGAAAATTAAGGTAAACCTAACCATAGAATGAAACAATGGATCCAAATCAGCCCCTGACGAAGCAACGCATAAATTAGGGTATAAGCTTTTGTCACTCTAGCAACCTATAATATACTTATTACTTCCCAGTGCCTTCCCCTAGGCCCAAATAATGGTGAAGTGTCATGTAGTTGACGTTCACATAATACCATTAGAGGAGAGACAACATACATCTCATCAAAATATCGAACGAATACCAAATTCACATGATTACTTATAACAAGACTTCTCCCATGTCCTCGGGAACAAACGTAACTACTCAAAAACATATTTATGATCAAGATCAGAGGAGTATTAATTATCATTAAGGATCTGAAAATATAATCTTCCACCGAATAAACCAACTAGCATCAACTACAAGGAGTAATCAACACTACTAGCAACCCACAGGTACCACTCTGAGGTTTTGAGACAGAGATTGGATACAAGAGATGAACTAGGGTTTGGAGAGGAGATAGTGCTGGTGAAGATGTTGATGGAGATTGACCCCCTCTCGATGAGAGGATCATTGGTGATGATGATGGCTTCAAGTTTCCCCTCTCGTAGGGAAGTTTCCCTGGCAGGACAGCTCCGCCGGAGCCCTAGATTGGTTCTGCCCAGGTTCCACCTTGAGACGGCGGTGCTTCATCCCGAAAGCTTCCTTATGATTTTTTTTCCAGGTCAAAACACACCATATAGTAGAAGATGGGCGTCGGGGGCCTGCCAGGGGGCCCACAAGGACGGGGGGGGGGGGGGGGGGGGGGGCGCCCTCCACCCTTGTGGATGGCTGGTGGCCCCCTCTGGTACTTTCTTCGCCCAATATTTTTTATATATTCCAAAAATATTCTCTGGGAAGTTTTAGGACTTTTGGAGTTGTGCTGGATAGGTCTCTAATATTTGCTCCTTTTCCAGTCCAGAATTCCAGCTGCCAGCATTCTCCCTCTTCATGTAAACCTTATAAAATAAGAGAGAAAAGGCATAAGGATTGTGATATAATGTGTAATAACAGCCCATAATGCAATAAATATTAACATAAAAGCATGATGCAAAATGGACGTATCAGGGACCTGCTAGGGGGGCCACAAGTCCTAGGGGCGCGCCCCCAGGCTTGTGGCCACCTGGTGGCCCCCCTCTAGTATTTCTTCTCCCAACATTTTTTATATATTCCAAAATAATTCTCCGTAAATTTTCAGAACTTTTGAAGTTGTGCAGAATAGGTCTCTCAGATTTGCTCCTTTCCGTTCCAGAATTCCAGCTGCCGGCATTCTCCCTCTTTGTGTAAACCTTCAAAAATAAGAGAGAAAAGGCATAAGTACTGAACCATAATGTGTAATAACAGCCCATAATGCAATAAATATCATCATAAAAGCATGATGCAAAATGGATGTATCATGTTGCATGTAAAATTCCATTTTGGGGTTCACTAGACGAGCCACCGAAATATGAGTATGCGTCATTTTTGACTAGTCTTTGTTATGGAGAGAACAGAGGAGTGACACAAGGTAGAATAAAAAGTATTCATTTTTCATCCATTCATTACTTTGCACTCTTTAATGGCAAATGCATCATGGGCAAGCAAGATTGCAGTAAACTTTGTGCCCCGGATTTTAGTCTCATACACACCACCCTGATAGGAATTAAATGTTATAATCTTCTAGCGATCGTTGCATGGAGATTTCAACATAAGGCTGCTAGCGGTCACTTTTATGGTGGGATTTATGCTTCCCATGTAGCTAAGGAGCTGGGTGTGTCACCTTGGCCCAACGATCCCATTCTACATACCCTGTACTTAGACTTTGAGGCCATGAAGCACCATAAGTTCCTTAAGGGCACAACCACTAATTATACTTACAACTTGAGGTTCAATAAAAACCCCATTGTACCCGTTGCTTTGGTTGCATCTGCTCTCTTTGATTATCATAGTAAAAGAAGATATTGCGTTCTTGAGAGCGAGGCCTGCGAGTACAATGCGGCGATTGAGGCTGCTCGACGGGCTGAGGAGGCCGCACCAAGAGCTTCCGTGTGTTATCACTCTGACTATTATCCAGGCTACGGATGGTGATTACCAAGCTAGGCCAAAAGCCAAAGCTTGGGGGAGTACATGCTTCCACCGACATTATATTCATGTTCACACATTCCATTCTAGTTGTCGGTGTCCACACTTTTTCATTGTATTATCCATGCTAGATTTATTTTCTTGCTTTCTTCTTGTGTGTTTGAGAAACTTTGAGAAAACCCAAAAATATTTCTCGCTTCTTTTTGGTTTTTCTTTCTAGTTTAAATTAGTTGTAGTATTAAAAGAAAACCCAAAAAGATCTCTCGTTTGCTCTTTTGCTTGTTGGGAGCTTTCCCATGTAAATACTTTTTCTCTTTTTTTGTTTTTCCTTCTTTAATTTGCTTTCTTCAAGCAAAACTGAAAACTCCAAAAATATTTCAGTGTGTTTCTCTGAAATTGTTTCTTTTTTATTGAGTCGTACCAAGGAGAAGACCACGATGAAAATGTTGAGTGGCTCTCCTATGCATTACTCTTGATCTAACAAAGAACCCATATTACCTTGTCTTCTCCTTTTGAATAAAATGCTTGCAGATTTTAGCTTAGTCCACGTCACTCTTGCACTATTATCATTTTCATATCATTCTGTCATGCAAGCGAAAGGCAATAATGACGATATTTGATGAAGTGATGATGGCAGAGAGAAGCAGGTATGAACTCAACTTGGTTTTGTTTTTGTAAATATGTTTAACTCAGTATCCATGATTCAACATATTATGGTCAAACATGTTTGCAATGACAATTAGAGATTATAGTTGCTCATGCCATGCTTAACTAGCTAGGAGTGGATAATGATTTATCTTGGGTGTCAACATGCATTAAAATGATTGTGATGTAGTATGATGATATGGTATCCTCCTCTGAATGTTTCAAGTGTCTTAACTTGGCACATGTTCACGCATGTAGTTGAATCAAAACCAACATAGCATCCACGATATTTATGTTCATGGTATTCATATCCTACTCATGCTAGTATTCAATGTTGATTATTCATAATGCATGTTCATGACCGTTTTCGCTCTCTAGCTAGCCGCTTCTCAACCTATTTGCTAGCCTTCGCCTATACTAAGCGGAAATACTGCTTGTGCATCAAAATCATTAAACCAAAGTTATTCCATATGAGTCCACTATATCTACCTATATACAGTATTACCCTGCCATTCCAAGTAAATTTGCATGTACCACCTCTAAAATTTCAAATGAACATCTGTTTTGTGTGCCTGGACAGCTCACGGAGCGACATGGGGTGGTCAGTATCTTCCATGCTAAGCGGGTTATTCTCATGATGAGTGTTTATTCACTTGTTCTTGCACGAGAGGGGCGGTATAGGGATGCCCAGTCCTGAAATAAAAAATTGTAAATAATTAAACAAAAATCCCCCAGGATTGTTGTTGGTATGGACAGTACCCGTGGATTCGGCTAGCCATGGAGTGTGTTTGTTGGTGGAGCGGGAGTAAACTTTACTTTTATCGCTTGGGAACTGCCGCTAATTTGTTTAGCACGGAAGATATTGAAAACTTTGGTCGTAACATTGACAGGAAGGGTGCACCTCCCAAAATTATATTTATCTCTATTTCAAGCTTTGAGCTCTGGCACCTCTGCAGATCCCTGCTTCCCTCTGCGAAGGGTCTATCTATTTACTTTTATGTTAAGTCATCACCTTCTCAAACAAGTGCCAGATCTGAGAGCACTATTGTCATCCTCATGCATTGTGTTTAGTTAATGTTGAATGCATCATGACTGGATCTCTTCTACCATGAATTACAATGTTTAGTCACTGCTTGAACTTTGGAGGTGCTCTGCATTTATGTTTTGCAGGGCTAGAGACATACCAATACTATCATATTATATTATGATTGTTTTGACAAAGTGTTGGCATTTGAGGCATTTAATTATTGCTTGCTAGTTGATTATGTCATTGATATGAGTTAATATAATTTT
Source organism: Triticum aestivum (assembly GCF_018294505.1). Lineage (NCBI taxonomy): Eukaryota > Viridiplantae > Streptophyta > Magnoliopsida > Poales > Poaceae > Triticum > Triticum aestivum. Next base: position 355,702,828 of record NC_057794.1, read on the forward strand.
TAAGAGTTATTGTTGATATAGTTAGTCATGATCTTTGCTGAAAACTTGGGTGCTATTTAAGCATATATATGTAAACAAGAACAAAAGAGTTTGTAAAAGTTTTTCTTTATCACTTTTAGTTTGTCAACTGAATTGCTTGAGGACAACCAATGGGTTAAGCTTGGGGGAGTTGATACATCTCCATCGTATCTACTTTTCCTAACGCTTTTGCTCTTGTTTTGGACTCTGATTTGCATGATTTGAATGAAACTAACCCGGACTGACGCTGTTTTCAGAAGAACTACCATGGTGTTGTTTTTGTGCAGAAATAAAAGTTCTCGGAATTGGAGAAAACTTTTTGAAGATTTATTTTAGAATATATAAAAAATACTGGGACCAAGAGCCACCAGAGGGGGTGCCCTGGCTGCCCACAAGACACCAGGGCGTGCCCTGGTGGGTGGTGGGGCCCTCGCGGCTCCGATGACCCTAATTCCAACACTATAAAATCCTATTTTTCCAGAAAAAATAGGGGAGGAAGTTTCATCGTGATTTACGATACAGAGCCGCCGCCGCCTCCTGTTCTTCAACGGGAGACTAGATCTGGAGCCCGTTCGGGGCTCCGGAGAGGGAATCTTCAGTCTTCATCATCACCAACCCTCCTTCATCACCAATTCCATGATGCTCCCCACCGGGAGTGAGCAATTCTTTCGTAGGCTCGCTGGTCGGTGAGGAGTTGGATGAGATTCATCATGTAATTGAGTTAGTTTTGTTAGGGCTTGATCCCTAGTATCCACTATGTTCTGAGATTGATGTTGCTATGACTTTGCTATGCTTAATGCTTGTTACTAGGGCCCAAATGCCATGATTTCACATGTGAACCGTTTATGTTTTCACCATTATATTTATGTTCTAGATCCGATCTTGGAAATCATATGCACCTATTACGTGTTATGCTCCATAAACCCCAAGGTGACAGTAATTGGGGTACTTTCCGATGATGACCGTAGTTTGAGGAGTTCATGTATTCACTATGTGTTAATGCTTTGTTCTGGTTTTCTATTAAAAGGAGGCCTTAATATCCATTAGTTTCCTTATGGACCCCGATGCCACGGGAGGGTAGGACAAAAGATGGCATGCAAGTTTTTTTCCATAAGCACGTATGACTATTTACGGAATACATGCCTATATTGTATTTATGTACTGGAGCTAGTTCTATGTCGCCCTAGGTTATGACTGTTATATGATGAATATCATCCAATGAATTCACCGGTCCAATGCCTACAAGTTTTCCACATATTGTTCTTGCTAAGTTACCATTGCTATTGCTACTGTTACAACTGCTACAAAATTACTGCTGCCACTGCTACGGTTACTACTGCTATCACTATTACTGTTGCTATTGATGTTACCACTACTATCAAAAGTATCAAACTATTGTGCTACTGATCACTTTGCTGCAGATATTTAATCTCCAGGTGTGGTTGAATTGACAACTCAACTGCTAATACTTAAAAATATTCTTTTGCTCCCCTTATGTCGAATCAGTAAATTTGGGTTGAATACTCTACCCATGAAAACTATTGCGGTCCCCTATACTTGTGGGTTATCAGAGCTCTCTATGAGCGATACGATCAAGCTACTCACTCGAGAGCCCCCTTGATAGTACGACAATCAATCCTATAACCCGGTCTCCCAACTAACACCACGAGACCGGTAAAATAGAAAACCTATCAAGGATAAACCTTTGCCTTGCGCATAGTCCACTTGAGCTAGATGGTGACGATCTTGTACTTCTCAAGTTGGACCACCTTTCTTGATTGCGCGGGCTTGATGAAGACTAGTAGATTGCTCCCCCATACTCCACTATGGGTGAGCCACTCTTCGACATATATTCACAAGTCCATTGTCACCACAATGGACGATAAGCTTCAAGCACGTGATCTCTTCGTGATGCTCCACTTGAACTTGCACGCCACAACCTTGATTATGATCACCACTTGATGTCATCCTCCATGAGTTCTATGATATCTTCATTTTGATGCACGCTCATGGAAACATGCCAAACCCCACAAGGAATACTCACATGGATCACGGGTTAGTACACAAAGCATAATGGACAATGCTCACCATACCACGGGATCACTTGATCCCACTCGGTACATCTTCTACACTTTGTGTGTTATCTTCTCTCATCATAAAGATGATGTCTTGAAGGTAAACATGAATGTTCACACAATCTTATTCTTCAAGACATTGCTTGCAATAAGCTCAACTCTCACATGACCAATCTTTGGATAAATCCTTGAATACCACCTTGGTCAACACATAATCTTCTACTTATAGCATTGAAACCAACGAATGATCTTCAAGCAAAGCCTATGGACAAACCCTTCAAATGTAACTCAAGGCAACCATTAGTCCATAGGGATGGTCATCAATTACCAAAACCAAACATGGGGGCACCATGCTCTTTCATAAGCCCCTACACTCAGTTCTCGGGTCGCCTGGCAGGCAAGACCTAGCAGTCAGCCGAGAAGATGATGGGAGCAGTCGGCAGCTACCAAGGATACCTCACAACCATGATGTCTTAAAGGCGGCAGTTACCCAATGGTGGAGTAATCTAGTTAAATATGGTAGTTATTAGCAGTAAATGCCAGGAAATAGTCAGGCACACTTGAGGCCATGAACCACATTAACACCAACCCATTATGTGACCCCTCCTAGTGCACTCTATATAAGTCGAGAGGGGAGCACCGGGCTGAGGGTTGAACATTCACGTCTTGTACCTTACGAAAGAGCTAAGAACACCACATGAGAAGGGTATTACCTCCACCGAAGAGGTCTCGAACCTGTATAAATCGTTGTGCGTACTCCCACCTGCACTGTTCAGTAGATACAATTGCCTCTACATTCCTACCCCCGTAGATTTGTAAGGAATATACCCATGACCACCACTGCGCCTGGAGTCGAAGGAGGGAGAGTGCCTCCTTATGACATCTAGGCCAGGAGGAATAAGAGGAGTGACATGTCCCCGAAAAGCTTCCCTCCGCCAGTAGGATACATATGTGAAGTCTTCATGACTGATAGTTGACCATTGTTGGGCATCGGGGACATCGGTGTGGGAAGTGTAACCCATCCCTTATTGGCAATGTTAAGTCGTCATAACCCAATCACATGGATCAGGACCTCAACTTCACTCTTTCACTATCTTCGCCACCATGGTGGCCGTGAGGGAGAGGAAGAAGATGGGATCTCCCTCTAAATCAGGGGACCAACCGTCGAGCTTATTACAGGAGTCATCATCGGGTCGCTCTCTAGCAGCCATCATCCACCATGGAGGACAAGTGGGCGAAGGGGCAGGGGACAATAAGGACAACTCATGAGCGCCATGGCATGATTCCAGTACGACATCAAGCCAAATGTCCTTAAGGCAAGTATGTTTGGACACTTAGCTCCACACCGGTTGTACACAGTGGCGGTCTGACTTCCTCTCCAATCCCCACTTTGCCTGAATGGGAGAGGAGCCTCTATTGAAACAAAAAAAAATCCATGGCTAAAACTGCAATTAAGATGGCTTAAATGGAAGAGTATCTAAAATGTAAATTCTTTGTCTCGTCGATGCAAACGATTTTGCTTTTGAATCATCTTAATCTAAGGTTGTATGCAAAAGTTACAGTCAAAACAATGGATTGCACTGAAAGTTCCTCGAACTCTCCAGACTGGTCCAGAGCCTCTGGGGAGTCTCCGGGCACCCTCCGGACACAACATAGTCATTTTAAAGATGTGCATGAAAAACTAGATATGCAAAAAAACTATTTTGCTCGCGCAAATACACCTTAAGATGTCTTGTCGAGAAGAGCAAGTTTGTTGTTGGAGTCATCTTGGTCCAAGGTCGAATGCGATCTCCATGACCAGCACAAGGGAGCTATCTGGTACATTTGGCAACCTGGATCCTCCGAACCTATGCGTCCGAGTTAGGGTGAATTTGATATTTTGGACGGTAATTCAAATCTTTTTATTGTAAGGAAAGTTCATTCATCTCATCCTTTATAACACTAAACTCCATAGTTTTAAAGAGCCCACATTCAATTAAGGTCTCTAATTAAGATTGGGTCATCCAATTTTGATCGGCTAAACAATTTCTCAAAACTATCTCATTCAATACTTCCATACTATATACTATGCTTCCTGATTTGTAAGGCCTCGCAATTAATTGAAATCTTCAATTTAGAACTGGGTCGACACGATTTTGACCGGGTCAATAATTTCTCAAGGGCTCACCCATTCAATTCTTTTAGTTTAGTATGTTCCCATTTTGAAGCTCTTTCATTCAATTAAGGTATTCAATTTTGGATTTGGTTTACGACTTTAATCAAACCATCGATTTTTCAAATCAATCAGCAGCAAGCGGCTTATAAAAACGTATCACTCCCGTGCATCCTTCCATCACCTAGACAAAAAGGAGCGTCACCATGTGATATTGTAGCACCAATATAGTAAATGCAGCCACGACACAAAAATTTCTCACATAAATATACGTTGGTTAGCAGATGACACAGTACCACACCAGAAAGGCCTATCAAATCACCACATTATAAATAAAAATAAAACACATTCCATAATCTCCCCCACCCGCCAAACGAAATATTTCAGCAGTTCCAAAATATATGGGGTATTAGTTTTTCGGAAAATCAAATTTCTTTAACGTTGACCGAGTTCAGAGTAGAAAATATTGACATCTGCAATATTAAAGAAAAAGGTATGGAAATTCATCTCATGATGAATTACCGATTTGATATTATAAATCTTGATATATTTCTCTACAAGTTTGATGAAACTTAAAAGGTTTGACTTTCATAAAAGTTATACACTTATATTTTAAAATACAGTGAGTAATTTTTTTAAGAAATCCAAAAGCCCAACGACGCAGCAAAGCGCATCCAACCCAGTATATAGACGAGAGACGATGGCCTATTGAACAACACACAATCAATCAATAGATCTACCACTTTTTACTTTTGGGTTTTTATCATTTATGCCTTGTGTCCCACTATTCAGTTTTGCCATTAGAAGTTACAACTGCTCAAAAATACCATCAATCTGTGAGATGCTTGCTCAAAAATGCCATTAGATATCTAAAAAATGCCATCGTTCTGTTAGATGTTTGCTCAAAAATGCCATTAGACATTGTTATTTTTACATCAAACCCGTTGACCATGTTCTATGACAAAAATAAGCCTAGACCCACATGTCAGTTCTCTCTATCTCACAATGATATGTGTGGCCCCACTTGTCAGGAGTAACCAAACAAATAATTTTACAGGAAAATAAGAACGCTGTTGGGATCAAGTGGGCCCCGTACTTTATTGTAGTGAGATAAAGGGAGAGCTGGCATGTTGATTCATAGGTATTTATGTCATTATAACATGGTAAAAAAGATTTGAGATCACAATAATGGTGTTTAGTGGCATTTTTGAGCATGTGTCTAATGAAGCGATGGCATTTTTGAGCAGTTGAAATTTCTAATGGCAAAACTGAGCAGTGAAACACAACCGGTGGCATAACTGATAAAAACCCTACTTTTGCTTTTTGTTGACATGTCCGTGTGCAAACAAACAAGCCTCAGAAACCGTACCGAACAAGCACATCCGTCCGTAGACGAAACCGTACTCGCTCCCACAAGCGAGCTGGGCCTGTAGTAGGTTACAGGCCCACGTAGCGCGCGTGCGACTTCCTCAACGGCAAAACCAACGGCTACTATAGTCTCGTTCTCTCCGGACGCGTGAGACAACGGTCATATTACCGTTGTACTCTCCTCCTAGTCCAACCCCGACTCCCAGCGTCGTTCAAATCCTTTAAAGCCGCCTCCCATCTCTCTCCTCCCCCACCCCCGATTGCTGCCGCCGCCGCCTTCCCTCCTCTCCTCGCGTCTCTCAGCCTCAGCGACGTGCGTGAAGCAGCGCCCCCGTCTCGTCGTCTCCGCGCGCAAGAACCACCCAGCGATGGAGACGCCGCTGTCCACCAGGCGGATCACCCGCTCGCTCGCCGCCGCATCCGCCCGTGAGTTTCCCCTCCCCTCCTCGATCGACCGCAATTCCCTTGCTCCCTCCAAGATCGCTTATGGATTCCGTCGTGATAATTCTACTCGGAAATCCGTTTGCTGACCGCAGTTCTTGGATTCGATTCTTCCCCTGCAGAGAAGAGCGCCGCCGCCGCCGCCGCGGATGTGACCTGCAGCAGATCCAAGAAGGCCGCCGCCAAGGGAGGAGACGCTCCGCGCCCCGCGCTGCACGACATCACCAACGACTCCCCCATCGTTGGCCTCGCCGCCGGCGGCCTCGTCCACGCCGCCGACAGGACACCACAGGCCTCCACCGCTGGCGCCAAGAACCGCCCCAGGCCCCGCTGCACGCCCGGCTCTGGCGAGGCGCTGCTGCGCGGCCAGGTCAAGACGCTCCTGCAGAAGGTCGACGAGGAGGGCGCTGCCGCCGCCGTCATCAGGCCGGTCCGCATCCACGCGCTGCTCGGCGTCACCAGATCGCCGGCACAGCTCCTCGCGCCCACGCCGTTCAACACGCCGCAGCTCTGGGCCGAGTCCGCCGCCCGTGGGGAGTCCGCGCTGCCTGATGGCCGGACCGTGCTGCCCTGCGTCCTGGAGCAGGAGGAACTGATTCCTAAGCTGCAGGTACCGATCTCCGTCCTAACTCCGTGAACAACTCAAAGATCGATTTTGTCAATTTCTGTTTTGCTTCTTACTCAAAGATCAAACCTTGCATTGTATTGATCATCACTTGTTGAGCTGCGCATGATATAGCAATTCTGTAAAATTAACCCACCATGTGTTTGCATCATAGTGGTTTGCATAGCCCGACCCCTTGTGTTTTATTTCTGAGTAGCATAGCCTGGTACATGATACCCAACGATAGGCAGACCAAAGATGTTTATTGTGTCCTACAGCACTTCATAAATTTTTATGCAGACCCTTGCTGCGCTAGTAATCTGCACAATTTGCAGCATCTGGCCTGCTATGAATGTCGATGCCTATTCTTTGTGCCGTCAGCTTTATTGTTGCATCTGGGCCTGAGCTTCGTTGCCACTCCTGTTTTTGTGCAGGCCATTGCTGATCCCCCGCCCAACCGTGCGCTGGTGTTCGACGACTCCCCAGGGAAATCGGACCAGTCCACCGATGGATCATCCCTGACATTCCACGTGAGCAGCAGCGACAGATCAGCTGACGACGACAGCTCGTCGGTTTGGTCCATCCAGGTCAATGTCAGCTCCGAGGAGAAGGAGGAGATGGGTGTTGACACCATGGGAGAGCTGGAAGAAGAGTACAATACCGAGGAGGAGCCGGAAGGAGAGTACTACACCGAGGAGGGGGACTGGGAAGACGGTGATGATGATAGCGAGTGCTTTGATGATCTGTGCGAGGGGATGAGCAAGATGTCGGTGTTGGAGGCGGAGGAGAAGAAGAAGGTTGGGCTGCCGGCGTTCGAGGGCAGGCACACCCGGTTCGTCTACAACAGCGACGACGAGATCGTGGAGAGGAAGGAGGTGGAGAACGCGGCAGCGGAGCACGGCGCACTGCTGAGGGGCCTGCCGGTGCCGGAGGGGAAGCATCTCCGGTTCCACGACGATGATGACGAGGAGGAGTAAGCAGGCCTGCATGAGTTGATGGTGATGGGTATGGGTTTACGTTGATGGGATACAGTAGTGCGGTTGTCGCTCCCTGACACCAACCAAGCAACACATTCTTTTGGTTTGGACTTTGGACAGGCTATCTTTTATGCTTTTTTTGGATTTGATTTGTTATTGCTGGTTCCAGTTATTCTGAGG